>NW_028181542.1:0-146102 GCF_963514085.1 Chelon labrosus
CTCCCGACGAATATTCAATTCTCTGCGCAGTAATGCTGCACCTTCATCCACGGGATCATTGTCGAAAGGACATGCCATGGTAGCCTAGTGAAAATAGTCGCCACCTAATGTAACTTATAATGTAGGCCTACTGACTGACTTTTGCAATGATTTTCTCAAAATACAGACGGCAGAATTATATTACGCCCAAACTTGCCCGCTGACTGAATGAATGAGGAAATCAAATACCGTGTGTGGCTGAAAGAGGGCGGAGACAGAGAGAAACTCGAGGTTTGTTGAGAAAAACCTGGTCCCGACCAGGTTAGGTTCATAGAGTATGTTACCATGGTAACTGACCGAGAGCTTAAGTTAACTCTCTCTGTGAAACAGGCTAGAGTTACCCCTCTTTCTCTGGTTTGAGTTACCTCCCTTTGTGAAACGGAAAACTCCGAGTTTCCCTCATTTCAGGGTTAACAGACTCAGAGTTTTCACTAAACCTGCTTTGTGAAACAGACCCCTGGTCAAGAGGGCCTTTTAAGGACAGCCCACAGGAAGTGGAAGGAGCCAGGAGGGAGAGTGGAACAGGGGGGACTTGATTTGAAATTCTAAGAGAAATCTTTGTTTGGGTTTTTTGATTTTGTTTCCTGTAAAGATAATTATTTTTCGGTATATAGTTGCTTTTGACGGTTGGTTATATTTAGGTATCTTTAAGTTTGTTGAAGGTTTATTGTTGTTGTTGTCTGTTAAGCTCCCCATGTTTCTGTCTAGGTTTAGTCTTTGTCTATATAAACCCCTTGTGTGTCATTTGAGGATAGGTCTGGGGGGTATTCCAGAAAGCAGGTTTACCGCTAACTCTGGGTATGTAAACCCAGAGTTAGCGGTAAACCTGGGATTTCGGTTCCAGAACGCTCAAATATGATCAGGCTATGTAAGTAACCATGGTAACATAGGCTCTGAACTTAACTGGGTATGTAAACCCAGAGTTAGCGGTAAACCTGGGATTTCGGTTCCAGAACGCTCAAAAATGATCAGGCTATGTAAGTAACTATAGTAACATAGGCTCTGAACTTAACCTGGTAGGGGTAGGTTTTGTTCAGGTTATGTTCGGGTATTTAAGTGCACGTTCAGCCAGACCGCTTTTTCCACACTTGTCACACAATGACGTTTCCTTTTGAGGAAGATCCAATTGACATTGAAGCACAAATCATTCGGGCTATTCACCGTGAGAGGGTATAAGACCACGACTTAATATCCTTTCTTTTCCTGATGAGTTTTTGCCAGAGCACTACTGTTTTTCTTCGGAATCTTTAATATATTTAAACAGCATTCTCCATCCCCACATTTCGAACGTTACGCATCGTGGATTCGCTCATCGTAATTGTTGCGCGTGCGATAGCCTATTGCACAACATTGCAACGTTGCGCAATGAATTAGTTCCTGCTATTGAGGAGCAGATAGGAACACATTCAGCAACTTGACATCAGAGATGGTCAAAGAATGCGTGATGAAATCTGTCACAATCACTTCAACCAAAAAAAATAAAATAAATGCACGTAAGACTGTTTCACACATTTATTTGCCCATTGCGTGTTTCATGGCCTGAAAAGAGAAAACACTTCATTATAGAGCAAATGTTCTGATCCAGTGTTCTCATGCACTGACAGAAAACATGAAGAAACTATGCTCTAGTCTCTGCACAGCATTTCTTTACCTCGATTCCTCCTTGACTGCTGATAATGTCTATTCATCCTCCTATTATTTATATGAACGGTAATATTGGCTATAAATTGGTCATTTTCGAACATGCAAGGCTACACAAATTAGACAAAAGTGATTTAGGCGTAGGCCTATTAGGGTAAATACATTGCACTAGTTCATGTTGCTCCTCCTGGGAGGTTGAGGGCTCCGATGACGTGCCCCCAGAAATCCCCTCCATCATCGGACGCCCTCGATTGATACTGATCGCCAACTCCTCCACAGGGGTGAGGGGGGACACCACTGGCCCAGAACCGGTCTTCCTCTCCTCTGCTTTCTTCCTATTGGCTTTGAAATGAACGTAACTTGTTGCAATATGGCAATTCAAGAATATAATACTGGATAAGTGATGTCTAAGATGATGCACCCAGATATATCTTACCAACTTGGACAATGTTTTTATATTTTGTTTTGACCTGCGGCCACGTTCTCTTGAGGGCGGTCGGGTTACATCTAATTAAAAATAATACAATATATGACAAGGTATTCTATAGTATAAGAAAGTCTCATACAAAGAAGTTAATATGTAGCCTAATATCTACTGAATTATTGTGCTTCTGACACATTAGTGTGCTATATCCTACTAAACTTACGCATTTACGCGGTCGGCAATTCTCTGCCAAGCAAGATCTCGTTCCTTTTATTGCTTTTTTCGTTATTATCGCTCTTTCCTCCTCGTACGCCTCGAGCAGAACTTGCTGCTCCGCTTCAGAAAAATAGGCTGCTCTGCGCTTTGCCATTTTTAATCATGGTTTCGACTCTCAATAGATGATGCCTTTATAACTTCGCCGTGATCACGCACAACTCTAGGTTAAACAATCCGGGGTTGATTGAACTGATTGCAAACCGGTGTTTTGGAACCGACAGCTCGGGTTTAGTCGCCTCAGGTTCAGACAAGCCAGAGGTTAAGTTTTATCTCAGTGTTTGTTAAACCTGCTTTCTGGAATACCCCCCAGGTTTAGTTATGTTGTGTTAGGTTGAAGCCTTAGTTCTTTATTGCTTAGTTGACCTCATTTTGATTTCGGGCCCAAATTTTTGATAGCTTATTTTTTCTTAGTTGTTTAAGTTATTTGAATGACTTTATTTTATTTTGTTCAAGACATTAAAAATAATTCTTCTTTTTACACCGTTGTCCTTTTGCCTTTTTGCTTGGTCCCTGACAGCGACATATAGAGACTCCAAAACAAGAAACAGATTAAATGCCAAGACGGCAGAACAACTGTTATTCTTAAATAAAAATTTATGTTGACATACAAATGTGTTTATTTTTCCCATGTTGAACCTGATTAGTCTAACCTGCTTCATTCATTTATCCTTTATTTCCCTACAACATGTTCCCAAAAAAAAAAAAAAGCCTGGGCCATAAGCATACATTTTAAAACCATTGTAACATGTTTCTTGAGTATATCCCAAAGGATAATATACTATGAAATTGAAATAACAAAACAGCTGTAACTGGCAGATATGTATAAAATGCTCAATTTAGTCTAGGGATAAACTAGTTCAGACATTTTAAGCATCAGCAGGGAATCGAACCACGGCCGTTTAGGCCGAGTGCATGTGAGTTAACCACTGAACCACCTGGCGGTTGACGAAACATCGCGTTCCATGTCGGCTATTTATTATCTGAAGCAGTTGTGCCTCATGGTCAAAATGTGATGTTAGCAAAACAGGCCACTAGATGTCCCCATGGAGTTACGTGTGTCAGATTGTTTCGAAGCCTCGACACAATTCCGGCGCAATTGCTTCGAACGTTTCGTTGTTTCACAAAGCCTCGTTCTGCCCATCCCTACAAACAAGCATGGCATATATCCAGTGAGATCAGACCTACAATCCAGACAGATTGTAAATGGCGCCTTATGTACTGTGTCTCCGGCTCTAATCATTGGACTCATCCATTCAGAGGTAAGTTAAAATATTATCAATTTGCTGTCTTACCAATGACAAAATATTCCCCCTGTCAATAATCCATAATATTTACAATAAGTAATATTTGCTGCCATTCTGACCCAAATACACATATATAAATATAAATACAAAATATAGAAATAAACACCAAAATTAGAAATCCCCCACTTCCTGTCCTGCCGCTTGGTCTCTCCCGGAACGTATATGACCGTGGCTGTGCGGCCGGTGGAATCTTTTGGCCGCGCACTCTGGAGAGAACACGGACTGGACAGGTAAGTGTTAACACAAACAACTCGCTTATTTCGCTATTGCACCTGATTGCACCTGATTGCACCTTTACCACTTAACAATATGCACCACAAGTCTTTAAAATTACATTTGCACGCTTATCGTTTACTATTTCCAATAAATAAATATATATATGCATAATTTTGTCAGAGCTTAACTTCCCTCTCTTGCAGGCGGAGCCGAGTGTGCACCTCCGCACCCGCCCGACGGCACGTAACCACCCGTGGCCACGAGGTTACTTAAAAATTCTTTAAACATTCAATAAAGTAATTTACGTATCTGTACCAAAATGTGCAAATAAGCAATGTGCAAAATGTACTGTGCAAATCTAGCAAATAAAGTGCTATCGTGACTAAAGTGCAATGTGCAGTTATTTCAAAAACTCAAGTTATTGTTGTGCAAATTACCCATGTGCAATATTTACGGGTAACGAACTGTGCTTCGTTACAAACATGCTGTTTTTTTCTCCTTAACAAAACGTTTTCCCCCCCCCATCTATAGGCTACTATTATATCTTGAACAAAAAAGTAATTTAAGAAAATCATTCGTTTAAAATAAAGTAACTTCAATTTGCTACAGACTATTATTGGTGTTACTGCTTTAGCTCCACTCTATGGCTGCGTTATGAAAAAGCTTGTATTTATTCATTAATTTTTGTGTGCATTTCGCATTTTGGCCTGTCCCGGCATATTTGTAGGTAAACAAATATACGCGCAAGAAAAATCCGAACGCGGCTGGCTTGACTCGCTTTCTGTGAACGACCGCACTTGACCGCAGTTCGTGAGGCCGTATTTCAGCTGGAGCTTATGGATTTCAATCAGTGGATGACTTTTGGATGACATGCTCAGATGAGTACAGATGGGTCAAGAAACTCGCCTTTTATGTGCTGACGATGTTTCCCTCCACCTACAAGTCACCTTTTCTACGATGAATGCCATTAAGACGCACGAGAGGGATCGCCTGACGCACAAAAATCTGGAATAACTGCTTGCGGGTGAAAGTCACATCCATATCTCCTGACATCCAAAAGATCGTGACTGAAGGGAGATGCCAGTTGTCTCATAAGTGAGTAATCTTTTAAGCTTGTCATTACCGTTTTTATTAGTCATATTCATTGTTGCTTTATTTAATTTAAACAGTAATTTCTTTTTTCGCTTTTTCCTTTTTTGCTCTGTAATTTCAAGAGCGCATATGTCCCACGTTCCCACCACAAGCCAGTGTGCGTCCTGAATCAAGAAAATTACGCTTTTGTTTTATTTTTATCTTTTCTAAATAAAAGGTCTGAATTCTCTATGGAATTGTCGTTTTTGTGATATTAAATCATTTTAAAACTTTTTTCTTTAAAATCAGATTTTCAATGTCATCTGGTGGGCCAGATATTACTGGAAGCCGGCCAATTTTGGCCCGCGGGCCGCCAGTTGCCGACCACTGATCTATACAGTACGAGTGCAGTGCCCGTCGGAAGTATGTATTCCTATAGTGGGAGCCTACAGGTGCTGTATGAGGATTAGTGGAAATATTAGATCGGAGAAAACCTATTTTACCGATATATTTTACATTTCTTATCCAAACAACGTCAAACTTAGCAATGCACATCTTCGTGCCCGTAGCGAGACACCTGCCCAGTTTCAAATCAATCGGGGCAACGGTTCGCGAGATATGCGTGCCACAGAGAGACCCCCCCCCCCCCACACACACAAACCAAATAAGTTAAAAGAAATTCTTGATTTATAGATAGATGATAAAATCACTCATGTTTTGTCTGTCTTGCTGTTGCGATGAATAAACTGTAAAATAACGTTGAGTCTCCGTTGCCATGGTTACCATCTAGCGTTTGAGCCAGCGCAATAATTTAGAACTGTCATCAGTTAGAGCGGAGAAAACCTATTTTACCGATATATTTTACATTTCTTATCCAAACAACGTCAAACTTAGCAGTGCACATCTTCGTGCCCGTAGCGAGACACCTGCCCAGTTTCAAATCAACCGGGCCAACGGTTCGCGAGATATGCGTGCCACAGACAAACAAACCAACAGAGTGACACACAGACAGACGCTCCTTGCATTATTAGAGAGATGTGACATCTTCTGTCCTTAGACCCTAAATTTCGCTAAGGAACAACTACTATGATTTGTGTAGGAAACCAAATTCTGACACAAGTTTCTGCAGTAGCTACATTATATTTCTGATGTTAGAAGCATTATGAGTAATGTTAATACTGCAAATTGAAAACATGACATGTTTGTACCTTGTAGGTGCCTGACTACATAGTATGCACGTTGTGTACTACATGCATACTGTTACATAATGCACTTTTTTTTATCTAACTTGGCTACACTAACTTATCGCGTCTTCCTATATCTTCAGATATAGGCTGTTGTATACAAAAACAGAATGTGGATCATTTTACCAGGTATTACAAAATGCCTGTGTAGCAGTATAGAGATCTGTGGGTTTTAATTGACATTAATACAACCAACCAGTGGGGGCGCACAGACCTATAAAACGGGTGATCCCCTTCCCCGCCGCCAGTTCTCTCGCTGCTCCCCGACTGGGTACGTCATTTCCGGTTCGGAACTTCTGCCTCGGGCAGAGCGTCTGATTGGGTGCCTCCTTTACTCCTGTGTGTGTGCTACTTAAATGGCCTTGGGTGGTGAGCGTCTCACTCTCTCTGCACAGTTGATTGCTGCTAGTTAGCGGCAGCTAATTATCATATGATCACAGGTAGATGGGAGCTGTGCAGCACGCTCTTCTCCCTGCGGTGTGTTATGACTAGCCAACCGTGCTAACTGGTAGCCCCTTGACCTTTCCCACTTTGGTACACCTATGCTAGCTGTCATTAGGTGCGTTCGACTTCATGCAGATCTGTGCAGATCTGACTTGACGTGATGCATGCTGGGTTGTTATGCTCATAGACCTCGAATATGATTGGTTAAAATGAACTTGTTCAACCCAACATGCATCACGTCAAGTCAGATCTGCACAGATCTGCATGAAGTCGAACGCACCTATTGGGTCCGCAGATCCCCGTGGTCAACGTGGATCTCGGGAACGGGTGACGTCAGGCATCAGCTGACAAGGCCGTGTGACGCTAATCACGCTACACATCGTTACGAGCTACGGGGGACCGCTGCTGTTTTGCTTTGCTGCTTTACTATTATTGGCTTGATGCTGTGCTTTATGTATTGCATCATTTTCGCTGCTTTTATATTGTCTCTCCTGGTGTTTAGCTGCCCGTTGGGCGGCTCGGCCGTAGATCGTTTCGTGCATCAAGGAGATTCACATTTAATGGTTGATAGTGGGGTGAAGTCCCCTTTATGTTCGATTATTTTGTTTTCTTTCTATAGTTTACTCAGTTTATTCCGCCTGTTTATTGGATTTGTTATTTTTCTTTATTTTTGATATTCTGTTTGGTGGATTACTTTGTTTTTTTTCATTATTCCTTTCTAGACCTGGCAATTGGCCGTTTGTATTTTTGTTTTGTTTATTGATTGATATTGTTTGCCAACTGCCTGTTTGATTAGAGTTTGGGTGTTTTTGTTATGTTTGTGTGTTAGTGCAACCCCACTGATTTCCCTGTTTTTCGTCTTTAGTTGCTGAGGTCCGGTGGTGGCGCTGGTGGTCTGGTGGTGGGATACCCCCCCGTTTGGTGTGCTGTGCTCCCCTTGGTTCTGGGTCTCTTCACCGATTTTGTGTGTGCATGTGTGGGCGATTAGCACGAGTGTCTGGGTGCTTATTGTTTTAGTTGGGTGTCTCCGTCCCAGCCCTTGGCTCCAACACACCAGGAGCCTCAGCATCCATTTTTTTCCCATTAGTTTCCCCTGAGTGAATGGTGTTTTTACTGTGTGTTTTAGACCATTTTTGTAATAAAGTATATACATAATTCCTTCACAAGTGAAATGTGTCTCTTGCCTTGAGTAAAACGAACCTGTCCTTAAGGTGACTTAATACTGTCGATCTATCTGTCTTGCAGTAGGACAAAGTGGAAAAACTCCTGGGAGCCAAAAGACAACATTCAAAGCTAACATCCTGAAATAGACCGTTACTGTGTCATATTGATTTTGTTATTGTTGCTGTGTTGTATGGCAGTTATGGAGACTGACAGGGGATTATGCCATATTGTGGAAATCAAAAATGTTCAAGTATAGGCATATTTCTTTTTTAATTAATTTTTATTGTTTGATTCAGACTGGTATTTAATTGATGACAAGTGAAAATCAGTTATTATATATCTTTGATATAACTTCTTTACGTTCTGTTTTGCTTGATCTTTGAGGAGGCAGGCTACATGAATGATAAATGTTAATGTCTGGTAATGTTTTGAAATAAAATACCTGCCACCTGTCTCTGTCTGTGTTCATTTGAGACTGTCCTCCTCGAAAAAACGACCACATGAGTCGTGTGTACAACTGCGAATTACGACCTCATGTTACGTTTCAAACTTAAGCCACCCAGAGCGGTCGAGTAAATATCGACACTGCGGTCACAGTTGTCGTTTTGCGTGCACCCAAATTACGACTCACTGTTACGTTTGAGGGTGAGTAGCTCAAAGTGATCATTGGATCATTTAAAAGTGTTGTCATCAGTAATTTTATTATCACTATATGTATACCTGTCAAACTGTTTCAGTGAGAACAGTCTCATTCCAGCCTTCTCTTAACCCATGGCCTGCATCACTGTTTGATTGGCCATGATTTCTACAAAGGAACATAACATGCATATAATAGTAAGATACTGACTGGAAAATAAGGGGTAAACATGAAGTTAAACAGACAGGTAGCCCCTTGATTAGACAGTTTTGCTGATGTCATCCAGCATCAAAAGGACTTAAAGTCAAATCTAATTTTATTTCTATCGCCCAAAATCAAATCAATTCAATTTGTCCCAGGGGGTTTACAATCTATACAGTATGTGACATCCTCTGTCCTTGGACCCTCAATTTCACGAAGGAACAACTTCTATGATTTGTGTTGGGAAACTAAATTCTGACATAAGTTTCTGCAGTACATTATATTTCTGATGTTACAAGCATTGTGAGTAAAGTTATACTGCAAATTGAAAACATGACATGTTTGTATCTTGTAGGTGCCTGACTACATAGTATGTACGTTGTGTACTACATGCATACTGTGTTACATAATGCACTTTTTTATTTAACTTGGCTACACTAATTTATCGCGTTATCTTCAAATATAGGCTGTTGCATACACATACAGAATGTGGATCATTTTACCAGGTATTACAAAATGCCTGCATAACTGAGGAATCAATGTGTCACTGGAAACTGTACATTTTCCAGTAATTTTCAAACAATTTAACAGTAATACTTAATGCTGTCTGTCTGTCTGTCTTGCAGTGGGACAAAGTGGAAAAACTCCTGGGAGCCAAAAGACAACATTCAAAGCTAACATCCTGAAATAGACTGTTACTGTGTCATATTGATTTTGTTGTTGTTGCTGTGTTGTATTGTTTGTTATTGTTGCTGTGTTGTATGACGGTTATTGGAGACTGACGGAGGATAATGCCATACTGTGGGAATCAAAAATGTTCAAGTATAGACATGTTTATTTTTTAATAATTAATTTTTAATGTTTGATTCAGACTGGTATTTAATTGATGACAAGAGTGAAAGTCAGTTATATATTCTTTGATATAACTGCTTTATGATCTGTTTTGCTTGATCTTTGAGGAGGCAGGCTGCATGAATGATAAATGTTAATGTCTGGTAATGTTTTAAAATAAAATACCTGCCACCTGTCTCTGTCTGTGTTCATTTCCATTCAATTCAGTTTCATGATTGTTAACAGTTTATAAATTAGCAGCCTGAATAGGTTTGTTTTCACTAAAAAAGGGTGAGGGGTTAACAGACAACTTCATCCAATCACACCCAATACAGTGACTTAGCCAGCATAAAAGACAAGCCCATGTTATCAAGAAGTACATTCTTATCCATCAGCTGTGCTTATATTGCTTGTTAATTACTAAGAATTGATTTAGTTTTGATTAACATTTATTGTTAAAGGCATAAGTCGTGAATCTGTAGTTACACTATAGGTGAGGATAGAAGTTACAATATTCTGAAATCAAGGAATGCCCCTGTCGCATATCCTCATTAGTGTTTTGTTGAGATGCTGTTTTTTCATTGAAACACACGGGTGTCAGAAATGACCTATTGGACATCATAACAACGGTATGTGTAACTGATTTACTCAAAGTCCCTTGACAAATAGCTGTTGTGATGTTAGTTTACACACGGGTTGAAGATGTCTGGTGGACTTAATTAATTGGCAAAAACAAATGAGCAGATACAATATAAATTACTAATTCAGTTGTAAATCTGTCAGATATGATTACCTTACATGATTTTTCTCACTGTTATTTAAAAAAAAAAAAAAAAAAATCCTTATTTCATGGGCTGAGCCCTCAAAAGGCTCTCTGAATCTAAGCCTGTGCACAGCTGTGTCCATGAAATGTGAAAATCCATACTTTGTTGTAGGACTATAATAAAGATATCATTGGAAAGGGCTCAACCTGGGGAATAGCATATGTTAGTTAGGGGATTGTAAATGGCTCCTTCTTTGAACTATTGACCTTTGAACCCTGACTTCTGAGAAGTTCTGAAGGGCTGTAATTCTGCATCAAAAGGGGCTATAGACATGGGACAAAGTGCTGTAGAAAGCTTATGAACTCAGCTGTGTGACTATACCGAGTGGATATAGACAGAGAGTGGGGGCGCTGTTCAAAATGGTAAACATATCTTTTCACCCAATTGACAATTATATACTTAACTTCTGGTCACAGAAATGTGTTTCCCACACCCTTAATCCCCCGGCTATGTATTCATTTTATTATTTATAACCTCCTATTCTAGGAAATCACTAATCGTTGTAGAAACTACAAATCCCTTGAGCTGCGACATGTCGCTTGATACCAAGTCACGTGATATTTGTAGTTTTTCGGTTTTCAAACACATGTTAAAATAGGGTTGTAAAAAAGATATACTGATTACATCGAATATGTGTAATGAGGGAAAAACCATTACTTTTATCCTCCACGAGAGTGCGCGTTCAGCCGGATCAATTGGACGGCCGCAGGCCCCCTCTCGTGGAGGATAAAAATAATGGTTTTTCCCTCATTACACAACCCATTCGAGCTTATTATAATAACACCTGATCCAAATCCTATGTTGCAGTTCAATATTAAGTGAAGAACGGGCGTTTTCAGTGAAAATGCAAGAAAAGCTCTCTCTCTGCCTGAGCGTCTATTTTTCTGTCCACACCACATTAGAGACTGTCCTCCTCGAAAAAACGACCACATGAGTCGTATGTACAAGCGGTGAATTATAACCTCATGTTACGTTTCAAACTTAAGCGACCTCTAGCGGTCGAGTAAATATCGACACTCCGGTTGTCATCTTGCATGCACCGAAATTACATTTGAGGGTGACTCGCCGCTCTGTTTTAATTCGCGCTCTAGAGCTGTTGATACGTCACTTAATTAAGTTTTAATATTTTTTCATGCGAGAAAGTAACCGTGTAGATCCCGAATATGTGATCAGTTTATTCAAATAACGCCTGTTTGGAAGTTTGCTTGGACGTTTTCGGAGAAGTGAAGCGCCACCTGTGGAACCGGGGGCGGCGGGTCATCTCAGAGACGAGCCGCCGGCCTCCTGAGGTGATCGGCCGGTCAACCTCCGTCGTCATCCCGGGGTAGAAAACGAGCCGATTAGTGTGAAAATACTACCCACACCCTCAAAGGGAATGCTACTAATGTCGTGTTACTCAATGCATTCGTTAAACCTGGCACATTTTAAACTGTATTATTAAAAGAAGGCTTATGAGATCGACAGAAGGCCTGGTGACGTAGTTGGACTCATTCGATTCCTGTCTATAGCTGTCTGCCGTGGATTGTCTGCGTTCGGTTTCTGCCGCTCAACCAAGCTCCAGCAAAGCGTCATAATATTTTCAAATAAACGACTCAAATGCAGTGTTGTGTGTCCTTTCTTAACTGAAAGCAACTATAATCACTGCCATTACAAGTTCGGCTGTTAATCAGATAAACCAATCCTAACCCTATCTACTGTTCTATAAAGCCAGAGAACCAAACTGTATTGCTTTTTGGCGTAAATATTGGGTGGTTCTAAACACATCTTAAATAAACTATCGTTACTTTTTCTTAACATATATCAGTTTAAAGCAATGTCATCGCTAGTTCGGCAGTACTAGATATTTGATGTAATCAGTATATATATCTTTTTTACAACCCTATTTTAACATGTGTTTGAAAACTGAAAAACTACAAATATCACGTGACTTGGTATCAAGCTACATGTCGCAGCTCAAGGGATTTGTAGTTTCTACAACGATTAGTGATTTCCTAGAATAGGAGGTTATAAATAATCAAATGAATAATACATAGCTGGGGGTTTAAGGGTGTGGGAAACACATTTCTGTGACCAGAAGTTAAGTATATAATTGTCAAGTGGGTGAAAACATATGTTTACCATCTTGAACAGTGCCCCCACTTTCTGTCTATATCCACTCGGTATAGTCACACAGCTGAGTTCATAAGCTTTCTAGAACACTTTGTCCTATGTCTATAGCCCCTTTTGATGCAGAATTACAGCCCTTCAGAACTTCTCAGAAGTCAGGGTTCAAAGGTCAATAGTTCAAAGAAGGAGGCATTTACAATCCCCTAACTGACATTAGGCGTGTTCGACTTCATGCAGATCTGTGCAGATCTGACTTGACGTGATGCATGCTGGGTTGAACAAGTTCATTTTAACCAATCATATTCGAGGTCTATGAGCATGAACAACCCAGCATGCATCACGTCAAGTCAGATCTGCACAGATCTGCATGAAGTCGAACAGGCCTATTGTTAAATCCCAAGTCCCCACCTCACCTGTCTCCTCCTCAACTACCTCATCACTGACCACACCTACCTGGACCACACCCCCCTACCTTATATAATCCGGCCCTTCAGCCCTTTGACCCCTCTCTTTTCCCTCCAAACCATCCCACGAGAACAAAGAGATACTGGATGTGAGTTGTATGGGCTTTCACCTTTCTGATATTCATTTGGTTGATATTGCATATTGTTTGATTTATTCATTGTTTGTGTTTCATGATAATAGATTCCTAAGTTTAATCCTTTACCGGTAGAAAAAGGTGATTGTGTATGCATTACTGATGCAAGTGTAAAGACAACCTCATTTCTTATAATATATTTGATACTCTCTAGATTTATAATATTTCCTTTATTATTTTTTGTATAGACAAAATCATCCACCTTTATCATCCACCTCTACCATTCAGCTTTACCATTCATCACCAACAAACAACTGTTCAACTTCATCAGAATAAACTATTGGAACTTGGAACGCTGTCCGGATCCTGTGTTTAAATGTGCAGCTCCTTCCTGGCCCCACATTAGGTCCATCACTGCTTGGCGTACTATTGTGTTTCCGCCAACACAGAGTTGCTATGAGTGGAGACATTAAAGGAATGTTTCACCAAGTAAGGCTCTTACCAGAGGACAAACCACTTCTCAGGTTTTTGTGGCGTGACATGAAACGGAAAGAAACACCAACAGTCTATGAATGGCAAGTACTCCCATTGGGTACAACATGTGCTCCCTGCTGCACAACATATGCCGTCCAGAGACACGTGCAGGATCACAGTAAAGGCAACGAAGATGTGGTTTAAACTGTTCTCAAATCATTCTATGTAGATAACTGCCTTAGGTCACTTTCCTGCCCCAACAAAGCAAAAGAGCTTCTTCTGAATATGAGAGCTCTGTTTTCCTCTGGTGGATTTGAAATTAGGCAGTGGGCAAGTAATTTTCCATCGGTTGTTGATCACCTACCATCAGCTGCCAGATCAGACAGTGCTGAGCTCTGGCTGACCCAAAACCGGACAGATCCTGTAGAGGGTGCACTAGGGCTTAGCTGGCATTGTGTTTTTGATACCTTGGGCTATAGGAACAGACGTGTATCCTACCAAACTCTAACCATGAGAAATGTATATAAAGTACTGGCTTCACAATATGACCCGTTAGGCTACATTATCCCATTCACCACTAGAGCCAAAGTCCTGCTCCAACAGCTCTCCAACAAGCAATGGGATCAGCCAATACCCACAAGTGACTTGCAACATGCCTGGGACGAGTGGGAGAGTGAACTCCCGAACCTGGCCCACATCTCCTTTCCCAGGTGGCATGATGGTGACAACCCCCATGTTTCATCAAAGGTAACAGAGAGAGAACTGCACATTTTCTGTGATGCTTCAGAAACGGCATATGGTTCAGTGGCATATATGAAAACAACAAACCAGCTTGGGGAAACTAATGTCTCATTTGTAATGGCCAGATCACGTGTTGCTCTTCTGAAGCAGCTGACTATACCGCGCCTGGAGCTATCTGCAGCCCTGACTGGAGCCCAACTAAGTAAACTGATCAAATCGGAGCTGACAGTCCCCTTTGACAGAACGTTCCTGTGGTCTGATTCCACTGTAGTACTAACATGGCTTCACTCTGAATCCTGCAGGTATAAGGTCTTTGTGGCCAACAGAACTGTAGAGATACTTGAACTAACCTCAGCCAGTGAATGGAGGTATGTTGACACAAAGCAAAACTCGGCAGATGATATTACCAAAGGTAAGTCACTCAAAGAGCTGACTAGTACACATCGATGGCATAACGGTCCTGCATTCCTTCACCTTCCTGCTAGTCAATGGCCTGTCTGTCCTACTCCAGCTAAAGAGATAACCACAGAGTTGAGGAAACCTCTTTTCTGCGGTCTCACACAAACCGCTAAGCCATTTGACTTACCTGATCCAAAGGAATACAGCTCCTGGACAAATTTGTTAGATGCTACCTATCAAATAATGCAAACCTCAACCTGTCATTCAAATTCTGACCCAACAAGCATATCAAGAACCAAAGCAGAAATTGCACTAATCTCTCATGCTCAAACTGAGAGTCTCCCAGAGGAATTTCAAGCACTGAAATCTGATAAAGAAATTTCCCCCCAAAGTCGTCTGTTACCTCTCTCTCCCGAGTTTGATGAAACACTGGAAGTGATAAGAGTGGGTGGCAGACTTAGACAGAGTAAAGACCTTGATCTTGATACCATCCATCCCATAGTTCTTGACCCTAAACATCCTTTAACACCGCTCCTCATCCAGGACTATGACATGCGACTCTTGCACCCAGGACCTGATGGAGTATTTGCTGAAATACGCCGTACTTACTGGATCCTCCGAGGCAGACAAGCTGTTAAGAAACATCAATGGTCATGTAAGGAGTGCAGAAAATGGCGAGCAAAACCAGTCTATCCAAAAATGGCAGACCTACCTTCTTCCAGGCTGAGGTTATGGAAACCCCCTTTCTGGTCTACAGGAGTAGACTGTTTTGGCCCCCTAAGCATTAAAGTGGGACGACGGATAGAAAAAAGATGGGGAATACTGTTCAAGTGTATGACCACCAGATGCATTCATATAGAACTATTGAACAGCCTTGACTCTGACAGTTTTCTTATGTCCCTTAGGCGTTTCATTGCACGCAGAGGATAGCCCTTTGAGCTCCTTTCTGACTGTGGCACCAACTTTAAAGGAGGAGACAGAGAACTGAGAGATGCATTTGCTGCCGTGAATCCACACCTGAGAGAACAGTTAAGTAAATCCAAGATACAGTTCCACTTTAATCCTCCAAACGCCCCCCACTTTGGCGGAATGTGGGAAAGGAAAATCGGGTCCATGAAAGCTGCTCTCAGAGTTTCAGTAGGAAGTCAAACTGTTTTTGAGGAGGTCTTACACACAACCCTCGTGGAGATAGAAGGAATTCTGAATTCCAAGCCAATTGGATATGTATCCTCTGACATAGCAGATCCTGACCCTATCACTCCGAATATCCTTCTAATGGGGCAGCGAGATGCTTCCCTTCCACAAGCTGTGTATGCAGATACTAACATGCTTGGACGGCGACAATGGAGGCACAGTCAAGTACTAGCTGATCAGTATCGGTCCTGTTTCATTAAAAACTACCTTCTCAACCTACAAATACGGAGCAAGTGGCAAAGGGACACTCTCAATCTGAATGAAGGAGCTGTAGTACTCTTAATGGACCCCCAGTTGCCTAGAGGTTTATGGCCTGTAGGAAAAAAGTGTCACGCATCCTACCCAGTCATGATGGAAGGACCCGAACTGTAGAAGTTATATCTAAGGACAAGAAGTTTATTAGGCCGGTGGCCCGACTTGTCATTCTTTCACCACTTGAACATGACTCCAAGGACTAACTTGTGATTTGTTTAAATATTTAAATATTTCCTTTATTATTTTTTGTATTGACAAAATCATCCACCTTTATCATCCACCTTTACCATTCATCACCAACAAACAACTGTTAAACTTCATCAAAATAAACTATTGGAACTTGGAACGCTGTCCGGATCCTGTGTTTAAATGTGCACCCAACATCTGATGTTCAGTGAATCAGCGACATAAGGATACACCTAGTTTACAGTTTTTTCAGACATGCTATTCCCCAGGTTGAGACCTTTCCAATGATTATTTATTATAGTCCTACAACATAATATGGATTTTCACATTTCATGGATACAGCTATGCTCAGGCTTAGATTCAGAGAGCCTTTTGCAGGCTCAGCCCATGAAATAAGTATTTATTTTATTTTATTTTTTTAAATTACAATGAGAAAAATCATGTAAGGTAATCATATCTGACATTTTTACAACTGAATTAATAATTTATATTGTATCTGTTCATTTGTTTTTGCCAGTTAATTAATTCCACCAGACATCTTGAACCTGTATGACACACAAACCTTTGTTATGATGTCCTATAGGTAATTTCTGACATCTGTGTGTTTCAATGAAAAAACAGCATCACAAAACACTAATGAGGATATGCGACAGGGGCATTCCTTGATTTC
The DNA here is from genome assembly GCF_963514085.1 of Chelon labrosus. Classification (NCBI taxonomy): domain Eukaryota; kingdom Metazoa; phylum Chordata; class Actinopteri; order Mugiliformes; family Mugilidae; genus Chelon; species Chelon labrosus. Next base: position 16,880 of record NW_028181542.1, read on the forward strand.
AGAATATTGTAACTTCTGTTCTCACCTATAGTGTAACTACAGATTCACGGCTTATGCCTTTAACAATAAATGTTGATCAAAACTAAATCAATTCTGAGTGATTTACAAGCAATATAAGCACAAACATTCAGCTGATGGGTAAGAATGTACTTCCCGATGACATGGGCTTGTCTTTTATGCTGGCTAAGCTACTGTAATGGGTGTGATTGGATGAAGTTGTCTGTTAACCCCTCACCTTTTCTTAGTGAAGACGAACCTATTCAGGCTGTTAATTTAACCGTAAACAATCATGAAACTAAACTGAATGGAAATGAACACAGACAGAGACAGGTGGCAGGTATTTTATTTCAAAAACATTACCAGACATTAACATTTATCATTCATGTAGCCTGCCTCCTCAAAGATCAAGCAAAACGAATCATAAAGAAGTTATATCAAAGAATATATAATAACTGATTTTCACTTGTCATCAATTAAATACCAGTCTGAATCAAACAATAAAAATTAATTAAAAAAGAAACATGTCTATACTTGAACATTTTTGATTCCCACAATATGGCATAATCCCCTGTCAGTCTCCATAACTGTCATACAACAGAGCAACAGTAACAAAATAAATGACACAGTAACAGTCTATTTCAGGATGTTAGCTTTGAATGTTGTCTTTTGGCTCCCAGGAATTTTTCCACTTTGTCCCACTGCAAGACAGATAGATAGACAGTATTAAGTATTATTGTTAAATTGTTTGAAAATGATTGGAAAATGTACAATTTCCAATCACTCATTGATTCCTCAGTTTTGTGGTCGGGGGAGTTATAGAGAAGTCTGTGTATGGTTATATTATCATGGAGAGAGCAGTCACCGACAACGCCACCTGTGGAATTTCGCGCAAGGAAGTAGTTTTGAGTCCCAGCCACCTTAAGGACACACAGGTTCGGTTTACTCAAGGCAAGAGACACATTTCACTTGTGAAGGAATTATGTATACACTTTATTACAAAAATGGTCTAAAACACACAGTAAAAACACCATTCACTCAGGGGAAACTAATGGGAAAAAAATGGATGCTGAGGCTTACCGGTGTGTTGGAGCTAAGGGCTGGGCGGGAGACACCCAACTAAAACAATAACAAACAATAATAACTAAACACCAGGAGGGACAATGTAAAAGCAGCAAAAATGATGCAATGCATAAAGCACAGCATAAAGCTAATAATAGTAAAGCAGCAAAGCAAAACAGCAGCGGTCCCCCGTAGCTCGTAACGATGTGTAGCGCGATTAGCGTCACATGACCCTGTCGTCACCCGTTCCCCAGCAAGACCTAATAAATCGGTTAATGATAGCTAGCACAGGTGTACCAAAGTGGGAAAGGTCAAGGGGCTACATACCAGTTAGCAGGGTTGGCTAGTCATAACACACCGCAGGGAGAGGACAAGAGCGTGCTGCACAGCTACCGGCATCTACCTGTGATCATATGATAATTAGCTGCCGCTAACTAGCAGCAATCAACTGTGCAGAGAGAGGGACAGGTTATTATCTCACTGGTCCGGCCCGCTTGAGATCAAATTGGGAATGCATGTGGCTCTCAAACTAAAATGAGATCTAGCAGAACCAGTATAGAGACAAGTCCACTGTATGAAGCCATGAGGAGAACGTTGGTAACTTTAATGAGAGAAAAAAGAAGCTCAGGCCGAGAGGAAGCTTTTTTTTTGCATTTTGACTGAAAACGCCCGTTCTTCACTTAATATTGAACTGCAATATATGATTTGGATCAGGTTTTATTATAATAAGCTCGAATGGGATGTGTAATGAGGGAAATACCATTATTTTTTATCCTCCACGAGAGTGGGCGTTCAGCCAATTGGACGGCCGCAGGCCCCCTCTCGTGGAGGATAAAAATAATGGTTTTCCCCTCATTACACATCCCTTGGATACAAATTCATGCATTTGAAATGCATCCAATCTGGTTTAGTAGTGATTCAGAGATCTGTAACCCACCTGTTAAAAATCCTAGACCAGGGGTCGGCAAGTAAGTTTGGCCTGGGGCCAATTTTTTTCCGAGCAACTGAATGGCGAGCCAAAACATCACATCAATCAGAAACATTGTGAAATGGATGACCCTTGAGCGGCTGGATGATGCCGAGAAAAGTAGCAGACTCCGGTTTCTCAGTTTCCGTTACATTTATTTAAACCCAAACGCAACATAGCAGCAACAAACAAGCATGGCATATATCCAGTGAGATCAGACCTGCAATCCAGACAGATTGTAAATGGCGCCTTATGTACTGTGTCTCCGGCTCTAATCATTGGACTCATCCATTCAGAGGTAAGTTAAAATATTATCAATTTGCTGTTTTACCAATGACAAAATATTCCCCCTGTCAATAATCCATAATATTTACAATAAGTAATATTTGCTGCCATTCTGACCCAAATACACATATATAAATATAAATACAAAATATAGAAATAAACACCAAAATTAGAAATCCCCCACTTCCTGTCCTGCCGCTTGGTCTCTCCCGGAACGTATATGACCGTGCCTGTGCGCCCGGTGGAATCTTTTGGCCGCGCACTCTGGAGAGAACACGGACTGGACAGGTAAGTGTTAACACAAACAACTCGCTTATTTCGCTATTGCACCTGATTGCACCTTTACCACTTAACAATATGCACCACAAGTCTTTAAAATTACATTTGCACGCTTATCGTTTACTATTTCCAATATATATATATATATATATATATATATATATGCATAATTTTGTCAGAGCTTAACTTCCCTCTCTTGCAGGCGGAGCCGAGTGTGCACCCCCGCACCCGCCCGACGGCACGTAACCACCCGTGGCCACGAGGTTACTTAAAAATTCTTTAAACATTCAATAAAGTCATTTACGTATCTGTAGCAAAATGTGCAAATATTTAGCAAATAAAGTGCTATCGTGACTAAAGTGCAATGTGCAGTTATTTCAAAAACTCAAGTTATTGTTGTGCAAATTACCCATGTGCAATATTTACGGGTAACGAACTGTGCTTCGTTACAAACATGCTGTTTTTTTCTCCTTAACAAAACGTTTTCCCCCCATCTATAGGCTACTATTATATCTTGAACAAAAAAGTAATTTAAGAAAGTCATTCGTTTAAAATAAAGTAACTTCAGTTTGCTACAGACTGTTATTGGTGTTACTGCTTTAGCTCCACTCTATGGCTGCGTTATGAAAAAGCTTGTATTTATTCATTAATTTTTGTGTGCATTTCGCATTTTGGCCTGTCCCGGCATATTTGTAAGTCAACAAATATACGCGCAAGAAAAATCCGAACGCGGCTGGCTTGACTCGCTTTCTGTGAACGACCGCACTTGACCGCAGTTCGTGAGGCCGTATTTCAGCTGGAGCTTACGGATTTCAATCAGTGGATGACTTTTGGATGACATGCTCAGATGAGTACAGATGGGTCAAGAAACTCGCCTTTTATGTGCTGACGATGTTTCCCTCCACCTACAAGTCACCTTTTCTACGATGAATGCCATTAAGACGCACGAGAGGGATCGCCTGACGCACAAAAATCTGGAATAACTGCTTGCGGGTGAAAGTCACATCCATATCTCCTGACATCCAAAAGATCGTGACTGAAGGGAGATGCCAGTTGTCCCATTAAGTGAGTAATCTTTTAAGCTTGTCATTACCGTTTTTATTAGTCATATTCATTGTTGCTTTATTTAATTTAAACAGTAATTTCTTTTTTCGCTTTTTCCTTTTTTGCTCTGTAATTTCAAGAGCGCATATGTCCCACGTTCCCACCACAAGCCAGTGTGCGTCCTGAATCAAGAAAATTACGCTTTTATTTTATTTTTATCTTTTCTAAATAAAAGGTCTGAATTCTCTATGGAATTGTCGTTTTTGTGACAGTAAATAATTTTAAAACTTTTTTCTTTCAAATCAGATTTTCAATGTCATCTGGCGGGCCAGATATTACTGGAAGCGGGCCGCCAGTTGCCGACCACTGATCTATACAGTATGTGACATCCTCTGTCCTTAGACCCTAAATTTCGCTAAGGAACAACTACTATGATTTGTGTAGGGAAACTAAATTCTGACACAAGTTTCTGCAGTAGCTACATTATATTTCTGATGTTAGAAGCATTATGAGTAATGTTATACTGCAAATTGAAAACATGACATGTTTGTACCTTGTAGGTGCCTGACTACAAAGTATGCACGTTGTGTACTACATGCATACTGTGTTACATAATACACTTTTTTTTTTTTTTTTATCTAACTTGGCTACACTAACTTATCGCGTCTTCCTATATCTTCAGATACAGGAAACAGAATGTGGATCATTTTACCAGGTATTACAAAATGCCTGTGTAGCAGTATAGAGATCTGTGGGTTTTAATTGACATTAATACAACCAACCAGTGGGGGCGCACAGACATATAAAACGGGTGATCCCCTTCCCCGCCGCCAGTTCTCTCGCTGCTCCCCGACTGGGTACGTAATTTCCGGTTCGGAACTTCTGCCTCGGGCAGAGCGTCTGATTGGGTGCCTCCTGTACTCCTGTGTGTGTGCTACTTAAATGGCCTTCGGTGGTGAGCGTCTCACTCTCTCTGCACAGTTGATTGCTGCTAGTTAGCGGCAGCTAATTATCATATGATCACAGGTAGATGGGAGCTGTGCAGCACGCTCTTCTCCCTGCGGTGTGTTATGACTAGCCAACCCTGCTAACTGGTATGTAGCCCCTTGACCTTTCCCACTTTGGTACACCTATGCTAGCTATCATTAACCGATTTATTGGGTCCGCAGATCCCCGCGGTCAACGTGGATCTCGGGAACGGGTGACGTCAGCATCAGCTGACAGGGCCGTGTGACGCTAATCACGCTACACATCGTTACGAGCTAGGGGGGACCGCTGCTGTTTTGCTTTGCTGCTTTACTATTATTGGCTTGATGCTGTGCTTTATGTATTGCATCATTTTCGCTGCTTTTATATTGTCTCTCCTGGTGTTTAGCTGCCCGTTGGGCGGCTCGGCCGTAGATCGTTTCGTGCATCAAGGAGATTCACATTTAATGGTTGATAGTGGGGTGAAGTCCCCTTTATGTTCGATTATTTTGTTTTCTTTCTATAGTTGACTCAGTTTATTCCGCCTGTTTATTGGATTTGTTATTTTTCTTTATTTTTGATATTCTGTTTGGTGGATTCCTTTGTTTTTTTTCATTATTCCTTTCTAGACCTGGCAATTGGCCGATTGTATTTTTGTTTTGTTTATTGATTGATATTGTTTGCCAACTGCCTGTTTGATTAGAGTTTGGGTGTTTTTGTTATGTTTGTGTGTTAGTGCAACCCCACTGATTTCCCTGTTTTTCTTCTGTAGTTGCTGAGGTCCGGTGGTGGCGCTGGTGGTCTGGTGGTGGGATCCCCCCCCGTTTGGTGTGCTGTGCTCCCCTTGGTTCTGGGTCTCTTCACCGATTTTGTGTGTGCATGTTGTGGTGAAGGTCCTCTTCATCACTTGACTAAGAACATAGCTGATTACACAACAGCACTCAATTTAACCAAATGGCATGTAATGAACAAGCAGACACAAAGCTGAAAGTTTAAATGTATTTTATTGTGTGTTTTCTTGCTGGGGCCTCTCAGCTGCTACTGTGAAGAGAAATGCATAGTAAGGCTTGTGTAGTGTTCAAGGGAATAATTGTATGTTAGCAAATCTGGTGGAATGTTTCTTACCTTTGCTGTCTCCTCAGGTGTTCAGCCTAAAAGAGGCCGCCGGAGGTCTGAACACCTTCTTAAAGGTCCCGGGACAGACCATTGTGATAATTGGAAAGGGGGGGACAGCAAATGCTTGCCAACTGTAAGGGTCTGTTATGGTGACTGTTAGTTGAGTAAGAGGCTTTGAGATGTGTACTCGTAGAGGTATTTGGGGGAAATATATATTTGTTTACTTGTGTTATTTTACCCAATATTGTATGGGGGATCTGGGGAGGGGCTCACCTGCTCAGTGGTAGGGCTCGAGTCATAATTAATGGCAGCCTATAAAAGGGAGCCCGTGCACACAGACAGGGGGTGTGTGTATGATTGGCAGGGCCGTGACCCAGACCTCAGGCCACAGAAGGGGCTTAATTTTCTTTTGTAATGTTTTCTTTTTAAGTCTTTTTGTTTTGTCATGCATTCTTTTGGGTGAAATAAACACTTGGTTGGTTTGCACCTCATCTCGGACTCGAGTTTTCCTGTTTTCATCCAACCGCTACCGGGCCATCCTAACACATGTGTGGGCGATTAGCACGAGTGTCTGGGTGCTTATTGTTTTAGTTGGGTGTCTCCGTCCCAGCCCTTGGCTCCAACACACCAGGAGCCTCAGCATCCATTTTTTTCCCATTAGTTTCCCCTGAGTGAATGGTGTTTTTACTGTGTGTTTTAGACCATTTTTGTAATAAAGTATATACATAATTCCTTCACAAGTGAAATGTGTCTCTTGCCTTGAGTAAAACGAACCTGTCCTTAAGGTGACTTAATACTGTCGATCTATCTGTCTTGCAGTAGGACAAAGTGGAAAAACTCCTGGGAGCCAAAAGACAACATTCAAAGCTAACATCCTGAAATAGACCGTTACTGTGTCATATTGATTTTGTTATTGTTGCTGTGTTGTATGGCAGTTATGGAGACTGACAGGGGATTATGCCATATTGTGGAAATCAAAAATGTTCAAGTATAGGCATATTTCTTTTTTAATTAATTTTTATTGTTTGATTCAGACTGGTATTTAATTGATGACAAGTGAAAATCAGTTATTATATATCTTTGATATAACTTCTTTATGATCTGTTTTGCTTGATCTTTGAGGAGGCAGGCTACATGAATGATAAATGTTAATGTCTGGTAATGTTTTGAAATAAAATACCTGCCACCTGTCTCTGTCTGTGTTCATTTGAGACTGTCCTCCTCGAAAAAACGACCACATGAGTCGTGTGTACAACTGCGAATTACGACCTCATGTTACGTTTCAAACTTAAGCCACCCAGAGCGGTCGAGTAAATATCGACACTGCGGTCACAGTTGTCGTTTTGCGTGCACCCAAATTACGACTCACTGTTACGTTTGAGGGTGAGTAGCTCAAAGTGATCATTGGATCATTTAAAAGTGTTGTCATCAGTAATTTTATTATCACTATATGTATACCTGTCAAACTGTTTCAGTGAGAACAGTCTCATTCCAGCCTTCTCTTAACCCATAGCCTGCATCACTGTTTGATTGGCCATGATTTCTACAAAGGAACATAACATGCATATAATAGTAAGATACTGACTGGAAAATAAGGGGTAAACATGAAGTTAAACAGACAGGTAGCCCCTTGATTAGACAGTTTTGCTGATGTCATCCAGCATCAAAAGGACTTAATGTCAAATCTAATTTTATTTCTATCGCCCAAAATCAAATCAATTCAATTTGTCCCAGGGGGTTTACAATCTATACAGTATGTGACATCCTCTGTCCTTGGACCCTCAATTTCACGAAGGAACAACTTCTATGATTTGTGTTGGGAAACTAAATTCTGACATAAGTTTCTGCAGTACATTATATTTCTGATGTTACAAGCATTGTGAGTAAAGTTATACTGCAAATTGAAAACATGACATGTTTGTATCTTGTAGGTGCCTGACTACATAGTATGTACGTTGTGTACTACATGCATACTGTGTTACATAATGCACTTTTTTATCTAACTTGGCTACACTAATTTATCGCGTTATCTTCAAATATAGGCTGTTGCATACACATACAGAATGTGGATCATTTTACCAGGTATTACAAAATGCCTGCATAACTGAGGAATCAATGTGTCACTGGAAACTGTACATTTTCCAGTAATTTTCAAACAATTTAACAGTAATACTTAATGCTGTCTGTCTGTCTGTCTTGCAGTGGGACAAAGTGGAAAAACTCCTGGGAGCCAAAAGACAACATTCAAAGCTAACATCCTGAAATAGACTGTTACTGTGTCATATTGATTTTGTTGTTGTTGCTGTGTTGTATTGTTTGTTATTGTTGCTGTGTTGTATGACGGTTATTGGAGACTGACGGAGGATAATGCCATACTGTGGGAATCAAAAATGTTCAAGTATAGACATGTTTATTTTTTAATAATTAATTTTTAATGTTTGATTCAGACTGGTATTTAATTGATGACAAGAGTGAAAGTCAGTTATATATTCTTTGATATAACTGCTTTATGATCTGTTTTGCTTGATCTTTGAGGAGGCAGGCTGCATGAATGATAAATGTTAATGTCTGGTAATGTTTTAAAATAAAATACCTGCCACCTGTCTCTGTCTGTGTTCATTTCCATTCAATTCAGTTTCATGATTGTTAACAGTTTATAAATTAGCAGCCTGAATAGGTTTGTTTTCACTAAAAAAGGGTGAGGGGTTAACAGACAACTTCATCCAATCACACCCAATACAGTGACTTAGCCAGCATAAAAGACAAGCCCATGTTATCAAGAAGTACATTCTTATCCATCAGCTGTGCTTATATTGCTTGTTAATTACTAAGAATTGATTTAGTTTTGATTAACATTTATTGTTAAAGGCATAAGTCGTGAATCTGTAGTTACACTATAGGTGAGGATAGAAGTTACAATATTCTGAAATCAAGGAATGCCCCTGTCGCATATCCTCATTAGTGTTTTGTTGAGATGCTGTTTTTTCATTGAAACACACGGGTGTCAGAAATGACCTATTGGACATCATAACAACGGTATGTGTAACTGATTTACTCAAAGTCCCTTGACAAATAGCTGTTGTGATGTTAGTTTACACACGGGTTGAAGATGTCTGGTGGACTTAATTAATTGGCAAAAACAAATGAGCAGATACAATATAAATTACTAATTCAGTTGTAAATCTGTCAGATATGATTACCTTACATGATTTTTCTCACTGTTATTTAAAAAAAAAAAAAAAAAAATCCTTATTTCATGGGCTGAGCCCTCAAAAGGCTCTCTGAATCTAAGCCTGTGCACAGCTGTGTCCATGAAATGTGAAAATCCATACTTTGTTGTAGGACTATAATAAAGATATCATTGGAAAGGGCTCAACCTGGGGAATAGCATATGTTAGTTAGGGGATTGTAAATGGCTCCTTCTTTGAACTATTGACCTTTGAACCCTGACTTCTGAGAAGTTCTGAAGGGCTGTAATTCTGCATCAAAAGGGGCTATAGACATGGGACAAAGTGCTGTAGAAAGCTTATGAACTCAGCTGTGTGACTATACCGAGTGGATATAGACAGAGAGTGGGGGCGCTGTTCAAAATGGTAAACATATCTTTTCACCCAATTGACAATTATATACTTAACTTCTGGTCACAGAAATGTGTTTCCCACTCCCTTAATCCCCCGGCTATGTATTCATTTTATTATTTATAACCTCCTATTCTAGGAAATCACTAATCGTTGTAGAAACTACAAATCCCTTGAGCTGCGACATGTCGCTTGATACCAAGTCACGTGATATTTGTAGTTTTTCGGTTTTCAAACACATGTTAAAATAGGGTTGTAAAAAAGATATACTGATAGATAGATTTTTTTATTTGTCACATGCACAGTTATACATAGTACAATGTACAGTGAAATGTGTTGTTGTACCTGCAACCTGTAGTAAAAAGAAATAAAAAGAAAGAAATATAGTACTACAGTAAACAGTAGTACATTACATTACATTACATCGAATATGTGTAATGAGGGAAAAACCATTATTTTTATCCTCCACGAGAGTGCGCGTTCAGCCGGATCAATTGGACGGCCGCAGGCCCCCTCTCGTGGAGGATAAAAATAATGGTTTTTCCCTCATTACACAACCCATTCGAGCTTATTATAATAACACCTGATCCAAATCCTATGTTGCAGTTCAATATTAAGTGAAGAACGGGCGTTTTCAGTGAAAATGCAAGAAAAGCTCTCTCTCTGCCTGAGCGTCTATTTTTCTGTCCACACCACATTAGAGACTGTCCTCCTCGAAAAAACGACCACATGAGTCGTATGTACAAGCGGTGAATTATAACCTCATGTTACGTTTCAAACTTAAGCGACCTCTAGCGGTCGAGTAAATATCGACACTCCGGTTGTCATCTTGCATGCACCGAAATTACATTTGAGGGTGACTCGCCGCTCTGTTTTAATTCGCGCTCTAGAGCTGTTGATACGTCACTTAATTAAGTTTTAATATTTTTTCATGCGAGAAAGTAACCGTGTAGATCCCGAATATGTGATCAGTTTATTCAAATAACGCCTGTTTGGAAGTTTGCTTGGACGTTTTCGGAGAAGTGAAGCGCCACCTGTGGAACCGGGGGCGGCGGGTCATCTCAGAGACGAGCCGCCGGCCTCCTGAGGTGATCGGCCGGTCAACCTCCGTCGTCATCCCGGGGTAGAAAACGAGCCGATTAGTGTGAAAATACTACCCACACCCTCAAAGGGAATGCTACTAATGTCGTGTTACTCAATGCATTCGTTAAACCTGGCACATTTTAAACTGTATTATTAAAAGAAGGCTTATGAGATCGACAGAAGGCCTGGTGACGTAGTTGGACTCATTCGATTCCTGTCTATAGCTGTCTGCCGTGGATTGTCTGCGTTCGGTTTCTGCCGCTCAACCAAGCTCCAGCAAAGCGTCATAATATTTTCAAATAAACGACTCAAATGCAGTGTTGTGTGTCCTTTCTTAACTGAAAGCAACTATAATCACTGCCATTACAAGTTCGGCTGTTAATCAGATAAACCAATCCTAACCCTATCTACTGTTCTATAAAGCCAGAGAACCAAACTGTATTGCTTTTTGGCGTAAATATTGGGTGGTTCTAAACACATCTTAAATAAACTATCGTTACTTTTTCTTAACATATATCAGTTTAAAGCAATGTCATCGCTAGTTCGGCAGTACTAGATATTTGATGTAATCAGTATATATATCTTTTTTACAACCCTATTTTAACATGTGTTTGAAAACTGAAAAACTACAAATATCACGTGACTTGGTATCAAGCTACATGTCGCAGCTCAAGGGATTTGTAGTTTCTACAACGATTAGTGATTTCCTAGAATAGGAGGTTATAAATAATCAAATGAATAATACATAGCTGGAGGTTTAAGGGTGTGGGAAACACATTTCTGTGACCAGAAGTTAAGTATATAATTGTCAAGTGGGTGAAAACATATGTTTACCATCTTGAACAGTGCCCCCACTTTCTGTCTATATCCACTCGGTATAGTCACACAGCTGAGTTCATAAGCTTTCTAGAACACTTTGTCCTATGTCTATAGCCCCTTTTGATGCAGAATTACAGCCCTTCAGAACTTCTCAGAAGTCAGGGTTCAAAGGTCAATAGTTCAAAGAAGGAGGCATTTACAATCCCCTAACTGACATTAGGCGTGTTCGACTTCATGCAGATCTGTGCAGATCTGACTTGACGTGATGCATGCTGGGTTGAACAAGTTCATTTTAACCAATCATATTCGAGGTCTATGAGCATGAACAACCCAGCATGCATCACGTCAAGTCAGATCTGCACAGATCTGCATGAAGTCGAACAGGCCTATTGTTAAATCCCAAGTCCCCACCTCACCTGTCTCCTCCTCAACTACCTCATCACTGACCACACCTACCTGGACCACACCCCCCTACCTTATATAATCCGGCCCTTCAGCCCTTTGACCCCTCTCTTTTCCCTCCAAACCATCCCACGAGAACAAAGAGATACTGGATGTGAGTTGTATGGGCTTTCACCTTTCTGATATTCATTTGGTTGATATTGCATATTGTTTGATTTATTCATTGTTTGTGTTTCATGATAATAGATTCCTAAGTTTAATCCTTTACCGGTAGAAAAAGGTGATTGTGTATGCATTACTGATGCAAGTGTAAAGACAACCTCATTTCTTATAATATATTTGATACTCTCTAGATTTATAATATTTCCTTTATTATTTTTTGTATAGACAAAATCATCCACCTCTACCATTCAGCTTTACCATTCATCACCAACAAACAACTGTTCAACTTCATCAGAATAAACTATTGGAACTTGGAACGCTGTCCGGATCCTGTGTTTAAATGTGCAGCTCCTTCCTGGCCCCACATTAGGTCCATCACTGCTTGGCGTACTATTGTGTTTCCGCCAACACAGAGTTGCTATGAGTGGAGACATTAAAGGAATGTTTCACCAAGTAAGGCTCCTACCAGAGGACAAACCACTTCTCAGGTTTTTGTGGCGTGACATGAAACGGAAAGAAACACCAACAGTCTATGAATGGCAAGTACTCCCATTGGGTACAACATGTGCTCCCTGCTGCACAACATATGCCGTCCAGAGACACGTGCAGGATCACAGTAAAGGCAACGAGGATGTGGTTTAAACTGTTCTCAAATCATTCTATGTAGATAACTGCCTTAGGTCACTTTCCTGCCCCAACAAAGCAAAAGAGCTTCTTCTGAATATGAGAGCTCTGTTTTCCTCTGGTGGATTTGAAATTAGGCAGTGGGCAAGTAATTTTCCATCGGTTGTTGATCACCTACCATCAGCTGCCAGATCAGACAGTGCTGAGCTCTGGCTGACCCAAAACCGGACAGATCCTGTAGAGGGTGCACTAGGGCTTAGCTGGCATTGTGTTTTTGATACCTTGGGCTATAGGAACAGACGTGTATCCTACCAAACTCTAACCATGAGAAATGTATATAAAGTACTGGCTTCACAATATGACCCGTTAGGCTACATTATCCCATTCACCACTAGAGCCAAAGTCCTGCTCCAACAGCTCTCCAACAAGCAATGGGATCAGCCAATACCCACAAGTGACTTGCAACATGCCTGGGACGAGTGGGAGAGTGAACTCCCGAACCTGGCCCACATCTCCTTTCCCAGGTGGCATGATGGTGACAACCCCCATGTTTCATCAAAGGTAACAGAGAGAGAACTGCACATTTTCTGTGATGCTTCAGAAACGGCATATGGTTCAGTGGCATATATGAAAACAACAAACCAGCTTGGGGAAACTAATGTCTCATTTGTAATGGCCAGATCACGTGTTGCTCTTCTGAAGCAGCTGACTATACCGCGCCTGGAGCTATCTGCAGCCCTGACTGGAGCCCAACTAAGTAAACTGATCAAATCGGAGCTGACAGTCCCCTTTGACAGAACGTTCCTGTGGTCTGATTCCACTGTAGTACTAACATGGCTTCACTCTGAATCCTGCAGGTATAAGGTCTTTGTGGCCAACAGAACTGTAGAGATACTTGAACTAACCTCAGCCAGTGAATAGAGGTATGTTGACACAAAGCAAAACTCGGCAGATGATATTACCAAAGGTAAGTCACTCAAAGAGCTGACTAGTACACATCGATGGCATAACGGTCCTGCATTCCTTCACCTTCCTGCTAGTCAATGGCCTGTCTGTCCTACTCCAGCTAAAGAGATAACCACAGAGTTGAGGAAACCTCTTTTCTGCGGTCTCACACAAACCGCTAAGCCATTTGACTTACCTGATCCAAAGGAATACAGCTCCTGGACAAATTTGTTAGATGCTACCTATCAAATAATGCAAACCTCAACCTGTCATTCAAATTCTGACCCAACAAGCATATCAAGAACCAAAGCAGAAATTGCACTAATCTCTCATGCTCAAACTGAGAGTCTCCCAGAGGAATTTCAAGCACTGAAATCTGATAAAGAAATTTCCCCCCAAAGTCGTCTGTTACCTCTCTCTCCCGAGTTTGATGAAACACTGGAAGTGATAAGAGTGGGTGGCAGACTTAGACAGAGTAAAGACCTTGATCTTGATACCATCCATCCCATAGTTCTTGACCCTAAACATCCTTTAACACCGCTCCTCATCCAGGACTATGACATGCGACTCTTGCACCCAGGACCTGATGGAGTATTTGCTGAAATACGCCGTACTTACTGGATCCTCCGAGGCAGACAAGCTGTTAAGAAACATCAATGGTCATGTAAGGAGTGCAGAAAATGGCGAGCAAAACCAGTCTATCCAAAAATGGCAGACCTACCTTCTTCCAGGCTGAGGTTATGGAAACCCCCTTTCTGGTCTACAGGAGTAGACTGTTTTGGCCCCCTAAGCATTAAAGTGGGACGACGGATAGAAAAAAGATGGGGAATACTGTTCAAGTGTATGACCACCAGATGCATTCATATAGAACTATTGAACAGCCTTGACTCTGACAGTTTTCTTATGTCCCTTAGGCGTTTCATTGCACGCAGAGGATAGCCCTTTGAGCTCCTTTCTGACTGTGGCACCAACTTTAAAGGAGGAGACAGAGAACTGAGAGATGCATTTGCTGCCGTGAATCCACACCTGAGAGAACAGTTAAGTAAATCCAAGATACAGTTCCACTTTAATCCTCCAAACGCCCCCCACTTTGGCGGAATGTGGGAAAGGAAAATCGGGTCCATGAAAGCTGCTCTCAGAGTTTCAGTAGGAAGTCAAACTGTTTTTGAGGAGGTCTTACACACAACCCTCGTGGAGATAGAAGGAATTCTGAATTCCAAGCCAATTGGATATGTATCCTCTGACATAGCAGATCCTGACCCTATCACTCCGAATATCCTTCTAATGGGGCAGCGAGATGCTTCCCTTCCACAAGCTGTGTATGCAGATACTAACATGCTTGGACGGCGACAATGGAGGCACAGTCAAGTACTAGCTGATCAGTATCGGTCCTGTTTCATTAAAAACTACCTTCTCAACCTACAAATACGGAGCAAGTGGCAAAGGGACACTCTCAATCTGAATGAAGGAGCTGTAGTACTCTTAATGGACCCCCAGTTGCCTAGAGGTTTATGGCCTGTAGGAAAAAAGTGTCACGCATCCTACCCAGTCATGATGGAAGGACCCGAACTGTAGAAGTTATATCTAAGGACAAGAAGTTTATTAGGCCGGTGGCCCGACTTGTCATTCTTTCACCACTTGAACATGACTCCAAGGACTAACTTGTGATTTGTTTAAATATTTAAATATTTCCTTTATTATTTTTTGTATTGACAAAATCATCCACCTTTATCATCCACCTTTACCATTCATCACCAACAAACAACTGTTAAACTTCATCAAAATAAACTATTGGAACTTGGAACGCTGTCCGGATCCTGTGTTTAAATGTGCACCCAACATCTGATGTTCAGTGAATCAGCGACATAAGGATACACCTAGTTTACAGTTTTTTCAGACATGCTATTCCCCAGGTTGAGACCTTTCCAATGATTATTTATTATAGTCCTACAACATAATATGGATTTTCACATTTCATGGATACAGCTATGCTCAGGCTTAGATTCAGAGAGCCTTTTGCAGGCTCAGCCCATGAAATAAGTATTTTTTTTATTTTATTTTTTTAAATTACAATGAGAAAAATCATGTAAGGTAATCATATCTGACATTTTTACAACTGAATTAATAATTTATATTGTATCTGTTCATTTGTTTTTGCCAGTTAATTAATTCCACCAGACATCTTGAACCGGTATGACACACAAACCTTTGTTATGATGTCCTATAGGTAATTTCTGACATCTGTGTGTTTCAATGAAAAAACAGCATCACAAAACACTAATGAGGATATGCGACAGGGGCATTCCTTGATTTCAGAATATTGTAACTTCTGTTCTCACCTATAGTGTAACTACAGATTCACGGCTTATGCCTTTAACAATAAATGTTGATCAAAACTAAATCAATTCTGAGTGATTTACAAGCAATATAAGCACAAACATTCAGCTGATGGGTAAGAATGTACTCCCCGATGACATGGGCTTGTCTTTTATGCTGGCTAAGCTACTGTAATGGGTGTGATTGGATGAAGTTGTCTGTTAACCCCTCACCTTTTCTTAGTGAAGACGAACCTATTCAGGCTGTTAATTTAACCGTAAACAATCATGAAACTAAACTGAATGGAAATGAACACAGACAGAGACAGGTGGCAGGTATTTTATTTCAAAAACATTACCAGACATTAACATTTATCATTCATGTAGCCTGCCTCCTCAAAGATCAAGCAAAACGAATCATAAAGAAGTTATATCAAAGAATATATAATAACTGATTTTCACTTGTCATCAATTAAATACCAGTCTGAATCAAACAATAAAAATTAATTAAAAAAGAAACATGTCTATACTTGAACATTTTTGATTCCCACAATATGGCATAATCCCCTGTCAGTCTCCATAACTGTCATACAACAGAGCAACAGTAACAAAATAAATGACACAGTAACAGTCTATTTCAGGATGTTAGCTTTGAATGTTGTCTTTTGGCTCCCAGGAATTTTTCCACTTTGTCCCACTGCAAGACAGATAGATAGACAGTATTAAGTATTATTGTTAAATTGTTTGAAAATGATTGGAAAATGTACAATTTCCAATCACTCATTGATTCCTCAGTTTTGTGGTCGGGGGAGTTATAGAGAAGTCTGTGTATGGTTATATTATCATGGAGAGAGCAGTCACCGACAACGCCACCTGGGGAATTTCGCGCAAGGAAGTAGTTTTGAGTCCCAGCCACCTTAAGGACACACAGGTTCGGTTTACTCAAGGCAAGAGACACATTTCACTTGTGAAGGAATTATGTATACACTTTATTACAAAAATGGTCTAAAACACACAGTAAAAACACCATTCACTCAGGGGAAACTAATGGGAAAAAAATGGATGCTGAGGCTTACCGGTGTGTTGGAGCTAAGGGCTGGGCGGGAGACACCCAACTAAAACAATAACAAACAATAATAACTAAACACCAGGAGAGACAATGTAAAAGCAGCGAAAATGATGCAATGCATAAAGCACAGCATAAAGCTAATAATAGTAAAGCAGCAAAGCAAAACAGCAGCGGTCCCCCGTAGCTCGTAACGATGTGTAGCGCGATTAGCGTCACATGACCCTGTCGTCACCCGTTCCCCAGCAAGACCTAATAAATCGGTTAATGATAGCTAGCACAGGTGTACCAAAGTGGGAAAGGTCAAGGGGCTACATACCAGTTAGCAGGGTTGGCTAGTCATAACACACCGCAGGGAGAGGACAAGAGCGTGCTGCACAGCTACCGGCATCTACCTGTGATCATATGATAATTAGCTGCCGCTAACTAGCAGCAATCAACTGTGCAGAGAGAGGGACAGGTTATTATCTCACTGGTCCGGCCCGCTTGAGATCAAATTGGGAATGTATGTGGCTCTCAAACTAAAATGAGATCTAGCAGAACCAGTATAGAGACAAGTCCACTGTATGAAGCCATGAGGAGAACGTTGGTAACTTTAATGAGAGAAAAAAGAAGCTCAGGCCGAGAGGAAGCTTTTTTTTTGCATTTTGACTGAAAACGCCCGTTCTTCACTTAATATTGAACTGCAATATATGATTTGGATCAGGTTTTATTATAATAAGCTCGAATGGGATGTGTAATGAGGGAAATACCATTATTTTTTATCCTCCACGAGAGTGGGCGTTCAGCCAATTGGACGGCCGCAGGCCCCCTCTCGTGGAGGATAAAAATAATGGTTTTCCCCTCATTACACATCCCTTGGATACAAATTCATGCATTTGAAATGCATCCAATCTGGTTTAGTAGTGATTCAGAGATCTGTAACCCACCTGTTAAAAATCCTAGACCAGGGGTCGGCAAGTAAGTTTGGCCTGGGGCCAATTTTTTTCCGAGCAACTGAATGGCGAGCCAAAACATCACATCAATCAGAAACATTGTGAAATGGATGACCCTTGAGCGGCTGGATGATGCCGAGAAAAGTAGCAGACTCCGGTTTCTCAGTTTCCGTTACATTTATTTAAACCCAAACGCAACATAGCAGCAACAAACAAGCATGGCATATATCCAGTGAGATCAGACCTGCAATCCAGACAGATTGTAAATGGCGCCTTATGTACTGTGTCTCCGGCTCTAATCATTGGACTCATCCATTCAGAGGTAAGTTAAAATATTATCAATTTGCTGTCTTACCAATGACAAAATATTCCCCCTGTCAATAATCCATAATATTTACAATAAGTAATATTTGCTGCCATTCTGACCCAAATACACATATATAAATATAAATACAAAATATAGAAATAAACACCAAAATTAGAAATCCCCCACTTCCTGTCCTGCCGCTTGGTCTCTCCCGGAACGTATATGACCGTGCCTGTGCGCCCGGTGGAATCTTTTGGCCGCGCACTCTGGAGAGAACACGGACTGGACAGGTAAGTGTTAACACAAACAACTCGCTTATTTCGCTATTGCACCTGATTGCACCTTTACCACTTAACAATATGCACCACAAGTCTTTAAAATTACATTTGCACGCTTATCGTTTACTATATATATATATATATATATGCATAATTTTGTCAGAGCTTAACTTCCCTCTCTTGCAGGCGGAGCCGAGTGTGCACCCCCGCACCCGCCCGACGGCACGTAACCACCCGTGGCCACGAGGTTACTTAAAAATTCTTTAAACATTCAATAAAGTCATTTACGTATCTGTAGCAAAATGTGCAAATATTTAGCAAATAAAGTGCTATCGTGACTAAAGTGCAATGTGCAGTTATTTCAAAAACTCAAGTTATTGTTGTGCAAATTACCCATGTGCAATATTTACGGGTAACGAACTGTGCTTCGTTACAAACATGCTGTTTTTTTCTCCTTAACAAAACGTTTTCCCCCCATCTATAGGCTACTATTATATCTTGAACAAAAAAGTAATTTAAGAAAGTCATTCGTTTAAAATAAAGTAACTTCAGTTTGCTACAGACTGTTATTGGTGTTACTGCTTTAGCTCCACTCTATGGCTGCGTTATGAAAAAGCTTGTATTTATTCATTAATTTTTGTGTGCATTTCGCATTTTGGCCTGTCCCGGCATATTTGTAAGTCAACAAATATACGCGCAAGAAAAATCCGAACGCGGCTGGCTTGACTCGCTTTCTGTGAACGACCGCACTTGACCGCAGTTCGTGAGGCCGTATTTCAGCTGGAGCTTACGGATTTCAATCAGTGGATGACTTTTGGATGACATGCTCAGATGAGTACAGATGGGTCAAGAAACTCGCCTTTTATGTGCTGACGATGTTTCCCTCCACCTACAAGTCACCTTTTCTACGATGAATGCCATTAAGACGCACGAGAGGGATCGCCTGACGCACAAAAATCTGGAATAACTGCTTGCGGGTGAAAGTCACATCCATATCTCCTGACATCCAAAAGATCGTGACTGAAGGGAGATGCCAGTTGTCCCATTAAGTGAGTAATCTTTTAAGCTTGTCATTACCGTTTTTATTAGTCATATTCATTGTTGCTTTATTTAATTTAAACAGTAATTTCTTTTTTCGCTTTTTCCTTTTTTGCTCTGTAATTTCAAGAGCGCATATGTCCCACGTTCCCACCACAAGCCAGTGTGCGTCCTGAATCAAGAAAATTACGCTTTTATTTTATTTTTATCTTTTCTAAATAAAAGGTCTGAATTCTCTATGGAATTGTCGTTTTTGTGACAGTAAATAATTTTAAAACTTTTTTCTTTCAAATCAGATTTTCAATGTCATCTGGCGGGCCAGATATTACTGGAAGCGGGCCGCCAGTTGCCGACCACTGATCTATACAGTATGTGACATCCTCTGTCCTTAGACCCTAAATTTCGCTAAGGAACAACTACTATGATTTGTGTAGGGAAACTAAATTCTGACACAAGTTTCTGCAGTAGCTACATTATATTTCTGATGTTAGAAGCATTATGAGTAATGTTATACTGCAAATTGAAAACATGACATGTTTGTACCTTGTAGGTGCCTGACTACAAAGTATGCACGTTGTGTACTACATGCATACTGTGTTACATAATACACTTTTTTTTTTTTTTTTATCTAACTTGGCTACACTAACTTATCGCGTCTTCCTATATCTTCAGATACAGGAAACAGAATGTGGATCATTTTACCAGGTATTACAAAATGCCTGTGTAGCAGTATAGAGATCTGTGGGTTTTAATTGACATTAATACAACCAACCAGTGGGGGCGCACAGACCTATAAAACGGGTGATCCCCTTCCCCGCCGCCAGTTCTCTCGCTGCTCCCCGACTGGGTACGTAATTTCCGGTTCGGAACTTCTGCCTCGGGCAGAGCGTCTGATTGGGTGCCTCCTGTACTCCTGTGTGTGTGCTACTTAAATGGCCTTCGGTGGTGAGCGTCTCACTCTCTCTGCACAGTTGATTGCTGCTAGTTAGCGGCAGCTAATTATCATATGATCACAGGTAGATGGGAGCTGTGCAGCACGCTCTTCTCCCTGCGGTGTGTTATGACTAGCCAACCCTGCTAACTGGTATGTAGCCCCTTGACCTTTCCCACTTTGGTACACCTATGCTAGCTATCATTAACCGATTTATTGGGTCCGCAGATCCCCGCGGTCAACGTGGATCTCGGGAACGGGTGACGTCAGCATCAGCTGACAGGGCCGTGTGACGCTAATCACGCTACACATCGTTACGAGCTAGGGGGGACCGCTGCTGTTTTGCTTTGCTGCTTTACTATTATTGGCTTGATGCTGTGCTTTATGTATTGCATCATTTTCGCTGCTTTTATATTGTCTCTCCTGGTGTTTAGCTGCCCGTTGGGCGGCTCGGCCGTAGATCCCCAGATAGCCACTGGACGCTGTAACGGAACAGGGCCGCAACCGCAAAACGATAGAGCCGGGTCTGGCCCGCATCCGCCTCACGGACTCGTTCCTGAGTCCAAACGCACATCGGGCCGAAGCCGTTTCTGGTCTGTTTTTAGGGGTTGTTGCGGATATGTGCCAGCGCCGATCCAGCACCGCCTGATCATCCCGTTACAGATGCGTAACGGGTGCGTGAAACGATTCCGCCTACCGGAGCTGTGCCGGATGTTTTACGATTCCGCTTAAATCACCACTGGATTGTCCTTTTGCCTTATTTTCGGCAGGTTTCAGTTGGAGCAATGCGTATAGGCTATAGCTGAAATAAATCGTTTTAATGATTAAAACGCATAGCATGCTAAAACAACGTGAACAAAGTTAACAAACACAGAGTTAATGACCACGAATTCATAGATTTAATTATAAAAAACGAACAACAAAGTCATGAACAAAGTCAACAATTAACACAGAACACAGAGAACAACAAACACAGAATTAATGGATAAAAAAAAACGCACAGGCTATTAACACAACGTGAAAAAAAACACAAAAAACATGCACTTAAACAAAATCACTAGGTGGGTGCTGCAGCTGTTGCTGTTGCTGTTGCTGCTCCTGACGCCCTCCTCGATCCTGTCCGCCGACCAGATGTCCGAGACCAAAACCGGGGACATAATCCCAAAATTTTGGAAAAAACGGGGACATTTTTAGTTTGACTGTCAATCGGATTGAAATACATACAAGTTTTATCTTCAAAAAACAGGGACATAGGTAGTTTTTTCTGTATTTTCCCGGAGGCAACCAAAAACGGGGACTGTCCCCTGAAACCGGGACGTCTGGTCATCCTAAACTAAGACCACCTTTTAAAATTCAGCACATTAGCGCAAATATATGTCATGATATTAAAAAGTTGATTCGGTTATCCTGTAATTGGGTCTATTCTGTGCAACACTCATGCTAGCCTATTTGTATAGCGCAGTAGCGCTATAGCGGCTTTAACATCAAACGGCTAACACAGACTCGTGGTGCGCAAATAACAGCCTGTAACTGCTATCTACAAAGCAAACAGCATTTCACTTGCACGTTTAAGTAATAGTAAATTAGAATAAACACATACAAATAGATGTACATAATAAACACATAGACTAAACACATAAAAACTTACGTGTGCATAGCTGGTTAGATAATCTGCGTTGACAGCTTGGTTTGATATTTTTTTTTATTTTTTTTTTGGCGCTTCTGGCTGAAGTCCGTAGTACGGATGTGGGCCGTATCTGCAAGACGACAGTCAAGCGAGACCCAACGTTCACTTGGCACTTTGGGCGCTGTCGTAAAACGGACCTAAAACGGAGCTCAAACGGACCTGTGCTGTAAGGGACCTTATAGCATCACAAAATATACTGTATAGTTTTTAAACACTGATAATATTGCTCAGCTTAATGACAATGCATTTATCTCATGCTAACTGACAAAAATGCCGAAAATAAGGCAAAAGGACAATCCAGTGGTGATTTAAGCGGAATCGTAACACATCCGGCACAGCTCCGGTAGGCGGAATCGTTTCACGCACCCGTTACGCATCTGTAACGGGATGATCAGGCAGTGCTGGATCGGCGCTGGCACATATCCGCAACAACCCCCTAAAAACAGACCAGAAACGGCTTCGGCTCGATGTGCATTTGGACTCAGGAACGAGTCCGTGAGGCGGATGCGGGCCAGACCCGGCTCTATCCTTTTTACGGTTGCGGCCCTGTTCCGTTACAGCGTCCAGTGGCTATCTGTCTCTGTCAAAACAGTGTTGGCTCAAATCCGTTTTGCAGATATGGGCCAGAGCAGTTTTTAGCCCTTTTTTAAATGCAATCGGCTCAGATATGTATCACAGATTCGGGCCACACCAGTGTAGCCTATGTGAAAACAGTATCGGCTCAGATTCATATTGCAGATCTGGACCAAATCAGTGTCAGACACAGCTAATGTCTTTCGGTTACCTATGGGAAAAGTGATCTGGGCCAGATCTGTAAAATGATATAAATACTGAACTGATGGCAGTTAGAATGTTTAAGCTGAAACCTCTATCTGGCACGGATCTGGTTCACAATCAGAAAACGTCTCTAAGCTAGAAACGGAGGCAAGGGGCTTAAAACGGATCCGGGCCAAATGTAATGTCTATCTGGGTCGTTTCGTGCATCAAGGAGATTCACATTTAATGGTTGATAGTGGGGTGAAGTCCCCTTTATGTTCGATTATTTTGTTTTCTTTCTATAGTTGACTCAGTTTATTCCGCCTGTTTATTGGATTTGTTATTTTTCTTTATTTTTGATATTCTGTTTGGTGGATTCCTTTGTTTTTTTCATTATTCCTTTCTAGACCTGGCAATTGGCCGATTGTATTTTTGTTTTGTTTATTGATTGATATTGTTTGCCAACTGCCTGTTTGATTAGAGTTTGGGTGTTTTTGTTATGTTTGTGTGTTAGTGCAACCCCACTGATTTCCCTGTTTTTCTTCTTTAGTTGCTGAGGTCCGGTGGTGGCGCTGGTGGTCTGGTGGTGGGATCCCCCCCCGTTTGGTGTGCTGTGCTCCCCTTGGTTCTGGGTCTCTTCACCGATTTTGTGTGTGCATGTGTGGGCGATTAGCACGAGTGTCTGGGTGCTTATTGTTTTAGTTGGGTGTCTCCGTCCCAGCCCTTGGCTCCAACACACCAGGAGCCTCAGCATCCATTTTTTTCCCATTAGTTTCCCCTGAGTGAATGGTGTTTTTACTGTGTGTTTTAGACCATTTTTGTAATAAAGTATATACATAATTCCTTCACAAGTGAAATGTGTCTCTTGCCTTGAGTAAAACGAACCTGTCCTTAAGGTGACTTAATACTGTCGATCTATCTGTCTTGCAGTAGGACAAAGTGGAAAAACTCCTGGGAGCCAAAAGACAACATTCAAAGCTAACATCCTGAAATAGACCGTTACTGTGTCATATTGATTTTGTTATTGTTGCTGTGTTGTATGGCAGTTATGGAGACTGACAGGGGATTATGCCATATTGTGGAAATCAAAAATGTTCAAGTATAGGCATATTTCTTTTTTAATTAATTTTTATTGTTTGATTCAGACTGGTATTTAATTGATGACAAGTGAAAATCAGTTATTATATATCTTTGATATAACTTCTTTATGATCTGTTTTGCTTGATCTTTGAGGAGGCAGGCTACATGAATGATAAATGTTAATGTCTGGTAATGTTTTGAAATAAAATACCTGCCACCTGTCTCTGTCTGTGTTCATTTGAGACTGTCCTCCTCGAAAAAACGACCACATGAGTCGTGTGTACAACTGCGAATTACGACCTCATGTTACGTTTCAAACTTAAGCCACCCAGAGCGGTCGAGTAAATATCGACACTGCGGTCACAGTTGTCGTTTTGCGTGCACCCAAATTACGACTCACTGTTACGTTTGAGGGTGAGTAGCTCAAAGTGATCATTGGATCATTTAAAAGTGTTGTCATCAGTAATTTTATTATCACTATATGTATACCTGTCAAACTGTTTCAGTGAGAACAGTCTCATTCCAGCCTTCTCTTAACCCATAGCCTGCATCACTGTTTGATTGGCCATGATTTCTACAAAGGAACATAACATGCATATAATAGTAAGATACTGACTGGAAAATAAGGGGTAAACATGAAGTTAAACAGACAGGTAGCCCCTTGATTAGACAGTTTTGCTGATGTCATCCAGCATCAAAAGGACTTAAAGTCAAATCTAATTTTATTTCTATCGCCCAAAATCAAATCAATTCAATTTGTCCCAGGGGGTTTACAATCTATACAGTATGTGACATCCTCTGTCCTTGGACCCTCAATTTCACGAAGGAACAACTTCTATGATTTGTGTTGGGAAACTAAATTCTGACATAAGTTTCTGCAGTACATTATATTTCTGATGTTACAAGCATTGTGAGTAAAGTTATACTGCAAATTGAAAACATGACATGTTTGTATCTTGTAGGTGCCTGACTACATAGTATGTACGTTGTGTACTACATGCATACTGTGTTACATAATGCACTTTTTTATCTAACTTGGCTACACTAATTTATCGCGTTATCTTCAAATATAGGCTGTTGCATACACATACAGAATGTGGATCATTTTACCAGGTATTACAAAATGCCTGCATAACTGAGGAATCAATGTGTCACTGGAAACTGTACATTTTCCAGTAATTTTCAAACAATTTAACAGTAATACTTAATGCTGTCTGTCTGTCTGTCTTGCAGTGGGACAAAGTGGAAAAACTCCTGGGAGCCAAAAGACAACATTCAAAGCTAACATCCTGAAATAGACTGTTACTGTGTCATATTGATTTTGTTGTTGTTGCTGTGTTGTATTGTTTGTTATTGTTGCTGTGTTGTATGACGGTTATTGGAGACTGACGGAGGATAATGCCATACTGTGGGAATCAAAAATGTTCAAGTATAGACATGTTTATTTTTTAATAATTAATTTTTAATGTTTGATTCAGACTGGTATTTAATTGATGACAAGAGTGAAAGTCAGTTATATATTCTTTGATATAACTGCTTTATGATCTGTTTTGCTTGATCTTTGAGGAGGCAGGCTGCATGAATGATAAATGTTAATGTCTGGTAATGTTTTAAAATAAAATACCTGCCACCTGTCTCTGTCTGTGTTCATTTCCATTCAATTCAGTTTCATGATTGTTAACAGTTTATAAATTAGCAGCCTGAATAGGTTTGTTTTCACTAAAAAAGGGTGAGGGGTTAACAGACAACTTCATCCAATCACACCCAATACAGTGACTTAGCCAGCATAAAAGACAAGCCCATGTTATCAAGAAGTACATTCTTATCCATCAGCTGTGCTTATATTGCTTGTTAATTACTAAGAATTGATTTAGTTTTGATTAACATTTATTGTTAAAGGCATAAGTCGTGAATCTGTAGTTACACTATAGGTGAGGATAGAAGTTACAATATTCTGAAATCAAGGAATGCCCCTGTCGCATATCCTCATTAGTGTTTTGTTGAGATGCTGTTTTTTCATTGAAACACACGGGTGTCAGAAATGACCTATTGGACATCATAACAACGGTATGTGTAACTGATTTACTCAAAGTCCCTTGACAAATAGCTGTTGTGATGTTAGTTTACACACGGGTTGAAGATGTCTGGTGGACTTAATTAATTGGCAAAAACAAATGAGCAGATACAATATAAATTACTAATTCAGTTGTAAATCTGTCAGATATGATTACCTTACATGATTTTTCTCACTGTTATTTAAAAAAATAAAAATAAAAAATCCTTATTTCATGGGCTGAGCCCTCAAAAGGCTCTCTGAATCTAAGCCTGTGCACAGCTGTGTCCACGAAATGTGAAAATCCATACTTTGTTGTAGGACTATAATAAAGATATCATTGGAAAGGGCTCAACCTGGGGAATAGCATATGTTAGTTAGGGGATTGTAAATGGCTCCTTCTTTGAACTATTGACCTTTGAACCCTGACTTCTGAGAAGTTCTGAAGGGCTGTAATTCTGCATCAAAAGGGGCTATAGACATGGGACAAAGTGCTGTAGAAAGCTTATGAACTCAGCTGTGTGACTATACCGAGTGGATATAGACAGAGAGTGGGGGTGCTGTTCAAGATGGTAAACATATCTTTTCACCCACTTGACAATTATATACTTAAATTCTGGTCACAGAAATGTGTTTCCCACACCCTTAAACCCCCGGCTATATATTCATTTTATTATTTATAACCTCCTATTCAAGGAAATCACTAATCGTCGTAGAACCTACAAATCCCTTGACCTGCGACATGTAGCTTGATACCAAGTCACGTGATATTTGTAGTTTTTTCAGTTTTCAAACATATGTTAAAATAGGGTTGTAAAAAGATATATATACTGATTACATTGAATATCTAGTATTGCCGAACTAGCGATGACATTGCTTTAAGTCGATATATGTTAAGAAAAAGTAAAGAGAGTTTATTTAGGATGTGTTTAGAACCGCGCAATATAGATTTACGCCAAACAGCAATGCAGTTTGGTTCTCCCGCTTCAGTAGGCTTACAGGCAGGGTTTGGATTGGTTTATCTGCTGAACACATGAAATATTTACTACAGCCGAACTTGTAACGGCAGAGATTATAGTTGCTTTAAGTTAAGAAATGACACACAACACTGCATTTGAGTCGTTCATTTGAAAATATTATGACGCTTTGCTGTAGCTTGGTTGAGCGGCAGAAACCGAACGCAGCCAATCCACGGCGGACAGCTATAGACAGGATTGGAATGAGTCCAACTACGTCACTATAAGCCTTCTTTTAATAATACTGTTCAAAATGCACCAGGTTTAACGAATGCATTGAGTAATACAGCATTACTAGCATTCACTTTGAGGGTGTGGGTAGTTTTTTTACACTAATCGGCTCGTTTTCTACCCCGGGATGACGACGGAGGTTGACCGGCGGATCACATCAGGAGGCCGGCCGTTCGTCTATGAGATGACTCGCTGCTCCTGTTCCACAGGTGGCGCTTAACTTCTCCGAAAACATCGGAGCAAACTTCCAACCAGGCGTTATTTGGATAAACTGATCACATATTGGGGATCTGCACCCTTACTTTCTAGCATGAAAAAATATTAAAACTTAATTAAGTGACGTATTAACAGCTATAGAGCGGGAATTAAAACAGCTTTCAGCCTTCTCATTACGATGCCGCTAGAGGGCACTAGCGAGGCTAGTCACACCCAAACGTAACACTGGGTCGTAATTTGGGTGAAGGAAAAACGACAACTGTGGTCGTTCTGTCGTTCGGTTACAAAACCCAACTACACAACAAAATATTAGATAAGTGAGCAAACTGGACCAGACAGAATACAGAATTCTAGGCCAGAGTCTGCTGGTTTTGTTTACCCATAGCAACGGTTGCTATGCGTCGCAGGTTGAAAATGAGATCGCAGAGACAAGTTTAAAAAAAAAAAAAAAAAAACGTAAGGAAAAAGTAGGCACACTAAATAGACATTGTAAATTGAAATACTATCGACAAAATATCCCACCTAAATTAAGGCATGTTTTAAGCCTACAGCAAATATGCAGTCCTGTAACTCCAGTAATTATGTCATTTTAATGTAGGCTATACTTTTTTTAAAAAAAAAAATCGTGGTAGCGAAGACAAGGGTTTCTGGCCCACGAAAATGTTCACCGCACCAATGATTGTTCAGCATATGCGCCCGCCGCACGGTACTGCAAAATACACATTTGTAACACAAAATCAATCGCCAAAAAACATATTTCCAGCGCAGGCAAACCGCTGGATGGCTAACCCCTTTTCCGTCAAAATACAAAGATGAGGGATTTGCATTCAAATCTATAGGATGACCCTCTACGGCGTCAAGCGACGAAGAGGGGCCCCCCTGGACGTCGGCTTAGGACGTCAGGGCTAAATGACCAAACGGCAGCATGTGACGACAAGGTGTGAGACTGTGTTGGCTTGAAACTGCACAATCTGCTCACAACGAGCCTGTTCTTCACATGTAGAGGTAGTAAAGAGGCAGAATTGGTCTAATTCTGCCAGTCTGACACGTTAATGTGCTGGACAGCAAAACAGAGGTTTCAGAGCGAGAGGATGCGTTTTCTAACATTTCGAATTAAAAACGCCCTGTCCTCACTGAATATTGAGCTGCAATGTGTGATTTGGATCAGGTTTTATCATTACAAGCTCGCATGGGATGTGTAATGAGGGAAAAAGCATGATTTTTATCCTCCACGAGAGGGGCCCTGACAGCGCCCCATTCATCCGGCTGAACGCGCACCCTCGCCGGCTTCCACTGCTCGGGCGAGCCGCTAGGATTGCTCTGCCCCACCGGTCCCGTTCCAAGGCAGCTACCTGCTTGAAACTGCACAATATGCTCACAAGCACCCTGTTCTTCACATGTAGAGGCAAGAAAGAGGCAGAATCGGTCTAATTCGGCCAGTCTGACAGTAAATGTGGTGGAGAGCAAAACAGCCGTTTCAGAGCGATAGGATGCTTTTTTGCACATTTCGACTTAAAAAGGCCCTGTCCTCACTGAATATTGAGCTGCAATGTGTGATTTGGATGAGGTTTTATCATTACAAGCTCGCATGGGATGTGTAATGAGGGAAAAAGCATGATTTTTATCCTCCACGAGAGGGGCCCTGACAGCGCCCCATTCATCCGGCTGAACGCGCACCCTCGCCGGCTTCCACTGCTCGGGCGAGCCGCTAGGATTGCTCTGCCCCACCAGTCCCGTTCCAAGCCAGCTACCTGCGTGAAACTGCACAATATGCTCACAAGCACCCTGTTCTTCACATGTAGAGGCAAGAAAGAGGCAGAATCGGTCTAATTCGGCCAGTCTGACAGTAAATGTGGTGGAGAGCAAAACAGCCGTTTCAGAGCGATAGGATGCTTTTTTGCACATTTCGACTTAAAAAGGCCCTGTCCTCACTGAATATTGAGCTGCAATGTGTGATTTGGATGAGGTTTTATCATTACAAGCTCGCATGGGATGTGTAATGAGGGAAAAAGCATGATTTTTATCCTCCACGAGAGGGGCCCTGACAGCGACCCATTCATCCGGCTGAACGCGCACCCTCGCCGGCTTCCACTGCTCGGGCGAGCCGCTAGGACTGCTCTGCCCCACCGGTCCCGTTCCAAGCCAGCTACCTGCGTGAAACTGCACAATATGCTCACAAGCACCCTGTTCTTCACATGTAGAGGCAAGAAAGAGGCAGAATCGGTCTAATTCGGCCAGTCTGACAGTAAATGTGGTGGAGAGCAAAACAGCCGTTTCAGAGCGATAGGATGCTTTTTTGCACATTTCGACTTAAAAAGGCCCTGTCCTCACTGAATATTGAGCTGCAATGTGTGATTTGGATGAGGTTTTATCATTACAAGCTCGCATGGGATGTGTAATGAGGGAAAAAGCATGATTTTTATCCTCCACGAGAGGGGCCCTGACAGCGCCCCATTCATCCGGCTGAACGCGCACCCTCGCCGGCTTCCACTGCTCGGGCGAGCCGCTAGGATTGCTCTGCCCCACCGGTCCCGTTCCAAGGCAGCTACCTGCTTGAAACTGCACAATATGCTCACAAGCACCCTGTTCTTCACATGTAGAGGCAAGAAAGAGGCAGAATCGGTCTAATTCGGCCAGTCTGACAGTAAATGTGGTGGAGAGCAAAACAGCCGTTTCAGAGCGATAGGATGCTTTTTTGCACATTTCGACTTAAAAAGGCCCTGTCCTCACTGAATATT
This sequence comes from Chelon labrosus, assembly GCF_963514085.1. NCBI lineage: Eukaryota > Metazoa > Chordata > Actinopteri > Mugiliformes > Mugilidae > Chelon > Chelon labrosus. Next base: position 46,856 of record NW_028181542.1, read on the forward strand.
GAGCTGCAATGTGTGATTTGGATGAGGTTTTATCATTACAAGCTCGCATGGGATGTGTAATGAGGGAAAAAGCATGATTTTTATCCTCCACGAGAGGGGCCCTGACAGCGACCCATTCATCCGGCTGAACGCGCACCCTCGCCGGCTTCCACTGCTCGGGCGAGCCGCTAGGATTGCTCTGCCCCACCGGTCCCGTTCCAAGCCAGCTACCTGCGTGAAACTGCACAATATGCTCACAAGCACCCTGTTCTTCACATGTAGAGGCAAGAAAGAGGCAGAATCGGTCTAATTCGGCCAGTCTGACAGTAAATGTGGTGGAGAGCAAAACAGCCGTTTCAGAGCGATAGGATGCTTTTTTGCACATTTCGACTTAAAAAGGCCCTGTCCTCACTGAATATTGAGCTGCAATGTGTGATTTGGATGAGGTTTTATCATTACAAGCTCGCATGGGATGTGTAATGAGGGAAAAAGCATGATTTTTATCCTCCACGAGAGGGGCCCTGACAGCGCCCCATTCATCCGGCTGAACGCGCACCCTCGCCGGCTTCCACTGCTCGGGCGAGCCGCTAGGATTGCTCTGCCCCACCGGTCCCGTTCCAAGCCAGCTACCTGCTTGAAACTGCACAATATGCTCACAAGCACCCTGTTCTTCACATGTAGAGGCAAGAAAGAGGCAGAATCGGTCTAATTCGGCCAGTCTGACAGTAAATGTGGTGGAGAGCAAAACAGCCGTTTCAGAGCGAGAGGATGCTTTTTTGCACATTTCGACTTAAAAAGGCCCTGTCCTCACTGAATATTGAGCTGCAATGTGTGATTTGGATGAGGTTTTATCATTACAAGCTCGCATGGGATGTGTAATGAGGGAAAAAGCATGATTTTTATCCTCCACGAGAGGGGCCCTGACAGCGCCCCATTCATCCGGCTGAACGCGCACCCTCGCCGGCTTCCACTGCTCGGGCGAGCCGCTAGGATTGCTCTGCCCCACCGGTCCCGTTCCAAGCCAGCTACCTGCTTGAAACTGCACAATATGCTCACAAGCACCCTGTTCTTCACATGTAGAGGCAAGAAAGAGGCAGAATCGGTCTAATTCGGCCAGTCTGACAGTAAATGTGGTGGAGAGCAAAACAGCCGTTTCAGAGCGATAGGATGCTTTTTTGCACATTTCGACTTAAAAAGGCCCTGTCCTCACTGAATATTGAGCTGCAATGTGTGATTTGGATGAGGTTTTATCATTACAAGCTCGCATGGGATGTGTAATGAGGGAAAAAGCATGATTTTTATCCTCCACGAGAGGGGCCCTGACAGCGCCCCATTCATCCGGCTGAACGCGCACCCTCGCCGGCTTCCACTGCTCGGGCGAGCCGCTAGGATTGCTCTGCCCCACCGGTCCCGTTCCAAGCCAGCTACCTGCTTGAAACTGCACAATATGCTCACAAGCACCCTGTTCTTCACATGTAGAGGCAAGAAAGAGGCAGAATCGGTCTAATTCGGCCAGTCTGACAGTAAATGTGGTGGAGAGCAAAACAGCCGTTTCAGAGCGATAGGATGCATTTTTGCACATTTCGACTTAAAAAGGCCCTGTCCTCACTGAATATTGAGCTGCAATGTGTGATTTGGATGAGGTTTTATCATTACAAGCTCGCATGGGATGTGTAATGAGGGAAAAAGCATGATTTTTATCCTCCACGAGAGGGGCCCTGACAGCGCCCCATTCATCCGGCTGAACGCGCACCCTCGCCGGCTTCCGCTGCTCGGGCGAGCCGCTAGGATTGCTCTGCCCCACCGGTCCCGTTCCAAGCCAGCTACCTGCTTGAAACTGCACAATATGCTCACAAGCACCCTGTTCTTCACATGTAGAGGCAAGAAAGAGGCAGAATCGGTCTAATTCGGCCAGTCTGACAGTAAATGTGGTGGAGAGCAAAACAGTCGTTTCAGAGCGATAGGATGCTTTTTTGCACATTTCGACATAAAAAGGCCCTGTCCTCACTGAATATTGAGCTGCAATGTGTGATTTGGATGAGGTTTTATCATTACAAGCTCGCATGGGATGTGTAATGAGGGAAAAAGCATGATTTTTATCCTCCACGAGAGGGGCCCTGACAGCGCCCCATTCATCCGGCCGAACGCGCACCCTCGCCGGCTTCCACTGCTCGGGCGAGCCGCTAGGATTGCTCTGCCCCACCGGTCCCGTTCCAAGCCAGCTACCTGCTTGAAACTGCACAATATGCTCACAAGCACCCTGTTCTTCACATGTAGAGGCAAGAAAGAGGCAGAATCGGTCTAATTCGGCCAGTCTGACAGTAAATGTGGTGGAGAGCAAAACAGCCGTTTCAGAGCGATAGGATGCATTTTTGCACATTTCGACTTAAAAAGGCCCTGTCCTCACTGAATATTGAGCTGCAATGTGTGATTTGGATGAGGTTTTATCATTACAAGCTCGCATGGGATGTGTAATGAGGGAAAAAGCATGATTTTTATCCTCCACGAGAGGGGCCCTGACAGCGCCCCATTCATCCGGCTGAACGCGCACCCTCGCCGGCTTCCACTGCTCGGGCGAGCCGCTAGGATTGCTCTGCCCCACCGGTCCCGTTCCAAGCCAGCTACCTGCTTGAAACTGCACAATATGCTCACAAGCACCCTGTTCTTCACATGTAGAGGCAAGAAAGAGGCAGAATCGGTCTAATTCGGCCAGTCTGACAGTAAATGTGGTGGAGAGCAAAACAGCCGTTTCAGAGCGATAGGATGCTTTTTTGCACATTTCGACTTAAAAAGGCCCTGTCCTCACTGAATATTGAGCTGCAATGTGTGATTTGGATGAGGTTTTATCATTACAAGCTCGCATGGGATGTGTAATGAGGGAAAAAGCATGATTTTTATCCTCCACGAGAGGGGCCCTGACAGCGCCCCATTCATCCGGCTGAACGCGCACCCTCGCCGGCTTCCACTGCTCGGGCGAGCCGCTAGGATTGCTCTGCCCCACCGGTCCCGTTCCAAGCCAGCTACCTGCGTGAAACTGCACAATATGCTCACAAGCACCCTGTTCTTCACATGTAGAGGCAAGAAAGAGGCAGAATCGGTCTAATTCGGCCAGTCTGACAGTAAATGTGGTGGAGAGCAAAACAGCCGTTTCAGAGCGATAGGATGCTTTTTTGCACATTTCGACTTAAAAAGGCCCTGTCCTCACTGAATATTGAGCTGCAATGTGTGATTTGGATGAGGTTTTATCATTACAAGCTCGCATGGGATGTGTAATGAGGGAAAAAGCATGATTTTTATCCTCCACGAGAGGGGCCCTGACAGCGACCCATTCATCCGGCTGAACGCGCACCCTCGCCGGCTTCCACTGCTCGGGCGAGCCGCTAGGACTGCTCTGCCCCACCGGTCCCGTTCCAAGCCAGCTACCTGCGTGAAACTGCACAATATGCTCACAAGCACCCTGTTCTTCACATGTAGAGGCAAGAAAGAGGCAGAATCGGTCTAATTCGGCCAGTCTGACAGTAAATGTGGTGGAGAGCAAAACAGCCGTTTCAGAGCGATAGGATGCTTTTTTGCACATTTCGACTTAAAAAGGCCCTGTCCTCACTGAATATTGAGCTGCAATGTGTGATTTGGATGAGGTTTTATCATTACAAGCTCGCATGGGATGTGTAATGAGGGAAAAAGCATGATTTTTATCCTCCACGAGAGGGGCCCTGACAGCGACCCATTCATCCGGCTGAACGCGCACCCTCGCCGGCTTCCACTGCTCGGGCGAGCCGCTAGGATTGCTCTGCCCCACCGGTCCCGTTCCAAGGCAGCTACCTGCTTGAAACTGCACAATATGCTCACAAGCACCCTGTTCTTCACATGTAGAGGCAAGAAAGAGGCAGAATCGGTCTAATTCGGCCAGTCTGACAGTAAATGTGGTGGAGAGCAAAACAGCCGTTTCAGAGCGATAGGATGCTTTTTTGCACATTTCGACTTAAAAAGGCCCTGTCCTCACTGAATATTGAGCTGCAATGTGTGATTTGGATGAGGTTTTATCATTACAAGCTCGCATGGGATGTGTAATGAGGGAAAAAGCATGATTTTTATCCTCCACGAGAGGGGCCCTGACAGCGACCCATTCATACGGCTGAACGCGCACCCTCGCCGGCTTCCACTGCTCGAGCGAGCCGCTAGGATTGCTCTGCCCCACCGGTCCCGTTCCAAGCCAGCTACCTGCGTGAAACTGCACAATATGCTCACAAGCACCCTGTTCTTCACATGTAGAGGCAAGAAAGAGGCAGAATCGGTCTAATTCGGCCAGTCTGACAGTAAATGTGGTGGAGAGCAAAACAGCCGTTTCAGAGCGATAGGATGCTTTTTTGCACATTTCGACTTAAAAAGGCCCTGTCCTCACTGAATATTGAGCTGCAATGTGTGATTTGGATGAGGTTTTATCATTACAAGCTCGCATGGGATGTGTAATGAGGGAAAAAGCATGATTTTTATCCTCCACGAGAGGGGCCCTGACAGCGCCCCATTCATCCGGCTGAACGCGCACCCTCGCCGGCTTCCACTGCTCGGGCGAGCCGCTAGGATCGCTCTGCCCCATCGGTCCCGTTCCAAGCCAGCTACCTGCGTGAAACTGCACAATATGCTCACAAGCACCCTGTTCTTCACATGTAGAGGCAAGAAAGAGGCAGAATCGGTCTAATTCGGCCAGTCTGACAGTAAATGTGGTGGAGAGCAAAACAGCCGTTTCAGAGCGATAGGATGCTTTTTTGCACATTTCGACTTAAAAAGGCCCTGTCCTCACTGAATATTGAGCTGCAATGTGTGATTTGGATGAGGTTTTATCATTACAAGCTCGCATGGGATGTGTAATGAGGGAAAAAGCATGATTTTTATCCTCCACGAGAGGGGCCCTGACAGCGACCCATTCATCCGGCTGAACGCGCACCCTCGCCGGCTTCCACTGCTCGGGCGAGCCGCTAGGATTGCTCTGCCCCACCGGTCCCGTTCCAAGCCAGCTACCTGCGTGAAACTGCACAATATGCTCACAAGCACCCTGTTCTTCACATGTAGAGGCAAGAAAGAGGCAGAATCGGTCTAATTCGGCCAGTCTGACAGTAAATGTGGTGGAGAGCAAAACAGCCGTTTCAGAGCGATAGGATGCTTTTTTGCACATTTCGACTTAAAAAGGCCCTGTCCTCACTGAATATTGAGCTGCAATGTGTGATTTGGATGAGGTTTTATCATTACAAGCTCGCATGGGATGTGTAATGAGGGAAAAAGCATGATTTTTATCCTCCACGAGAGGGGCCCTGACAGCGACCCATTCATCCGGCTGAACGCGCACCCTCGCCGGCTTCCACTGCTCGGGCGAGCCGCTAGGATTGCTCTGCCCCACCGGTCCCGTTCCAAGCCAGCTACCTGCGTGAAACTGCACAATATGCTCACAAGCACCCTGTTCTTCACATGTAGAGGCAAGAAAGAGGCAGAATCGGTCTAATTCGGCCAGTCTGACAGTAAATGTGGTGGAGAGCAAAACAGCCGTTTCAGAGCGATAGGATGCTTTTTTGCACATTTCGACTTAAAAAGGCCCTGTCCTCACTGAATATTGAGCTGCAATGTGTGATTTGGATGAGGTTTTATCATTACAAGCTCGCATGGGATGTGTAATGAGGGAAAAAGCATGATTTTTATCCTCCACGAGAGGGGCCCTGACAGCGCCCCATTCATCCGGCTGAACGCGCACCCTCGCCGGCTTCCACTGCTCGGGCGAGCCGCTAGGATTGCTCTGCCCCACCGGTCCCGTTCCAAGCCAGCTACCTGCGTGAAACTGCACAATATGCTCACAAGCACCCTGTTCTTCACATGTAGAGGCAAGAAAGAGGCAGAATCGGTCTAATTCGGCCAGTCTGACAGTAAATGTGGTGGAGAGCAAAACAGCCGTTTCAGAGCGATAGGATGCTTTTTTGCACATTTCGACTTAAAAAGGCCCTGTCCTCACTGAATATTGAGCTGCAATGTGTGATTTGGATGAGGTTTTATCATTACAAGCTCGCATGGGATGTGTAATGAGGGAAAAAGCATGATTTTTATCCTCCACGAGAGGGGCCCTTACAGCGCCCCATTCATCCGGCTGAACGCGCACCCTCGCCGGCTTCCACTGCTCGGGCGAGCCGCTAGGATCGCTCTGCCCCATCGGTCCCGTTCCAAGCCAGCTACCTGCGTGAAACTGCACAATATGCTCACAAGCACCCTGTTCTTCACATGTAGAGGCAAGAAAGAGGCAGAATCGGTCTAATTCGGCCAGTCTGACAGTAAATGTGGTGGAGAGCAAAACAGCCGTTTCAGAGCGATAGGATGCTTTTTTGCACATTTCGACTTAAAAAGGCCCTGTCCTCACTGAATATTGAGCTGCAATGTGTGATTTGGATGAGGTTTTATCATTACAAGCTCGCATGGGATGTGTAATGAGGGAAAAAGCATGATTTTTATCCTCCACGAGAGGGGCCCTGACAGCGACCCATTCATCCGGCTGAACGCGCACCCTCGCCGGCTTCCACTGCTCGGGCGAGCCGCTAGGATTGCTCTGCCCCACCGGTCCCGTTCCAAGCCAGCTACCTGCGTGAAACTGCACAATATGCTCACAAGCACCCTGTTCTTCACATGTAGAGGCAAGAAAGAGGCAGAATCGGTCTAATTCGGCCAGTCTGACAGTAAATGTGGTGGAGAGCAAAACAGCCGTTTTAGAGCGATAGGATGCTTTTTTGCACATTTCGACTTAAAAAGGCCCTGTCCTCACTGAATATTGAGCTGCAATGTGTGATTTGGATGAGGTTTTATCATTACAAGCTCGCATGGGATGTGTAATGAGGGAAAAAGCATGATTTTTATCCTCCACGAGAGGGGCCCTGACAGCGCCCCATTCATCCGGCTGAACGCGCACCCTCGCCGGCTTCCACTGCTCGGGCGAGCCGCTAGGATTGCTCTGCCCCACCGGTCCCGTTCCGAGGCAGCTACCTGCGTGAAACTGCACAATATGCTCACAAGCACCCTGTTCTTCACATGTAGAGGCAAGAAAGAGGCAGAATCGGTCTAATTCGGCCAGTCTGACAGTAAATGTGGTGGAGAGCAAAACAGCCGTTTCAGAGCGATAGGATGCTTTTTTGCACATTTCGACTTAAAAAGGCCCTGTCCTCACTGAATATTGAGCTGCAATGTGTGATTTGGATGAGGTTTTATCATTACAAGCTCGCATGGGATGTGTAATGAGGGAAAAAGCATGATTTTTATCCTCCACGAGAGGGGCCCTGACAGCGCCCCATTCATCCGGCTGAACGCGCACCCTCGCCGGCTTCCACTGCTCGGGCGAGCCGCTAGGATTGCTCTGCCCCACCGGTCCCGTTCCAAGGCAGCTACCTGCTTGAAACTGCACAATATGCTCACAAGCACCCTGTTCTTCACATGTAGAGGCAAGAAAGAGGCAGAATCGGTCTAATTCGGCCAGTCTGACAGTAAATGTGGTGGAGAGCAAAACAGCCGTTTCAGAGCGATAGGATGCTTTTTTGCACATTTCGACTTAAAAAGGCCCTGTCCTCACTGAATATTGAGCTGCAATGTGTGATTTGGATGAGGTTTTATCATTACAAGCTCGCATGGGATGTGTAATGAGGGAAAAAGCATGATTTTTATCCTCCACGAGAGGGGCCCTGACAGCGCCCCATTCATCCGGCTGAACGCGCACCCTCGCCGGCTTCCACTGCTCGGGCGAGCCGCTAGGATTTCTCTGCCCCACCGGTCCCGTTCCAAGCCAGCTACCTGCTTGAAACTGCACAATATGCTCACAAGCACCCTGTTCTTCACATGTAGAGGCAAGAAAGAGGCAGAATCGGTCTAATTCGGCCAGTCTGACAGTAAATGTGGTGGAGAGCAAAACAGCCGTTTCAGAGCGATAGGATGCTTTTTTGCACATTTCGACTTAAAAAGGCCCTGTCCTCACTGAATATTGAGCTGCAATGTGTGATTTGGATGAGGTTTTATCATTACAAGCTCGCATGGGATGTGTAATGAGGGAAAAAGCATGATTTTTATCCTCCACGAGAGGGGCCCTGACAGCGCCCCATTCATCCGGCTGAACGCGCACCCTCGCCGGCTTCCACTGCTCGGGCGAGCCGCTAGGATTGCTCTGCCCCACCGGTCCCGTTCCAAGGCAGCTACCTGCGTGAAACTGCACAATATGCTCACAAGCACCCTGTTCTTCACATGTAGAGGCAAGAAAGAGGCAGAATCGGTCTAATTCGGCCAGTCTGACAGTAAATGTGGTGGAGAGCAAAACAGCCGTTTCAGAGCGATAGGATGCTTTTTTGCACATTTCGACTTAAAAAGGCCCTGTCCTCACTGAATATTGAGCTGCAATGTGTGATTTGGATGAGGTTTTATCATTACAAGCTCGCATGGGATGTGTAATGAGGGAAAAAGCATGATTTTTATCCTCCACGAGAGGGGCCCTGACAGCGCCCCATTCATCCGGCTGAACGCGCACCCTCGCCGGCTTCCACTGCTCGGGCGAGCCGCTAGGATTGCTCTGCCCCACCGGTCCCGTTCCGAGCCAGCTACCTGCTTGAAACTGCACAATATGCTCACAAGCACCCTGTTCTTCACATGTAGTGGCAAGAAAGAGGCAGAATCGGTCTAATTCGGCCAGTCTGACAGTAAATGTGGTGGAGAGCAAAACAGCCGTTTCAGAGCGATAGGATGCTTTTTTGCACATTTCGACTTAAAAAGGCCCTGTCCTCACTGAATATTGAGCTGCAATGTGTGATTTGGATGAGGTTTTATCATTACAAGCTCGCATGGGATGTGTAATGAGGGAAAAAGCATGATTTTTATCCTCCACGAGAGGGGCCCTGACAGCGCCCCATTCATCCGGCTGAACGCGCACCCTCGCCGGCTTCCACTGCTCGGGCGAGCCGCTAGGATTGCTCTGCCCCACCGGTCCCGTTCCAAGCCAGCTACCTGCTTGAAACTGCACAATATGCTCACAAGCACCCTGTTCTTCACATGTAGAGGCAAGAAAGAGGCAGAATCGGTCTAATTCGGCCAGTCTGACAGTAAATGTGGTGGAGAGCAAAACAGCCGTTTCAGAGCGATAGGATGCTTTTTTGCACATTTCGACTTAAAAAGGCCCTGTCCTCACTGAATATTGAGCTGCAATGTGTGATTTGGATGAGGTTTTATCATTACAAGCTCGCATGGGATGTGTAATGAGGGAAAAAGCATGATTTTTATCCTCCACGAGAGAGGCCCTGACAGCGCCCCATTCATCCGGCTGAACGCGCACCCTCGCCGGCTTCCACTGCTCGGGCGAGCCGCTAGGATTGCTCTGCCCCACCGGTCCCGTTCCGAGGCAGCTACCTGCGTGAAACTGCACAATATGCTCACAAGCACCCTGTTCTTCACATGTAGAGGCAAGAAAGAGGCAGAATCGGTCTAATTCGGCCAGTCTGACAGTAAATGTGGTGGAGAGCAAAACAGCCGTTTCAGAGCGATAGGATGCTTTTTTGCACATTTCGACTTAAAAAGGCCCTGTCCTCACTGAATATTGAGCTGCAATGTGTGATTTGGATGAGGTTTTATCATTACAAGCTCGCATGGGATGTGTAATGAGGGAAAAAGCATGATTTTTATCCTCCACGAGAGGGGCCCTGACAGCGCCCCATTCATCCGGCTGAACGCGCACCCTCGCCGGCTTCCACTGCTCGGGCGAGCCGCTAGGATTGCTCTGCCCCACCGGTCCCGTTCCAAGCCAGCTACCTGCTTGAAACTGCACAATATGCTCACAAGCATGCTTTTTTGCACATTTCGACTTAAAAAGGCCCTGTCCTCACTGAATATTGAGCTGCAATGTGTGATTTGGATGAGGTTTTATCATTACAAGCTCGCATGGGATGTGTAATGAGGGAAAAAGCATGATTTTTATCCTCCACGAGAGGGGCCCTGACAGCGCCCCATTCATCCGGCTGAACGCGCACCCTCGCCGGCTTCCACTGCTCGGGCGAGCCGCTAGGATTGCTCTGCCCCACCGGTCCCGTTCCAAGCCAGCTACCTGCTTGAAACTGCACAATATGCTCACAAGCACCCTGTTCTTCACATGCAGAGGCAAGAAAGAGGCAGAATCGGTCTAATTCGGCCAGTCTGACAGTAAATGTGGTGGAGAGCAAAACAGCCGTTTCAGAGCGATAGGACGCTTTTTTGCACATTTCGACTTAAAAAGGCCCTGTCCTCACTGAATATTGAGCTGCAATGTGTGATTTGGATGAGGTTTTATCATTACAAGCTCGCATGGGATGTGTAATGAGGGAAAAAGCATGATTTTTATCCTCCACGAGAGGGGCCCTGACAGCGCCCCATTCATCCGGCTGAACGCGCACCCTCGCCGGCTTCCACTGCTCGGGCGAGCCGCTAGGATTGCTCTGCCCCACCGGTCCCGTTCCAAGCCAGCTACCTGCTTGAAACTGCACAATATGCTCACAAGCACCCTGTTCTTCACATGTAGAGGCAAGAAAGAGGCAGAATCGGTCTAATTCGGCCAGTCTGACAGTAAATGTGGTGGAGAGCAAAACAGCCGTTTCAGAGCGATAGGATGCTTTTTTGCACATTTCGACTTAAAAAGGCCCTGTCCTCACTGAATATTGAGCTGCAATGTGTGATTTGGATGAGGTTTTATCATTACAAGCTCGCATGGGATGTGTAATGAGGGAAAAAGCATGATTTTTATCCTCCACGAGAGGGGCCCTGACAGCGCCCCATTCATCCGGCTGAACGCGCACCCTCGCCGGCTTCCACTGCTCGGGCGAGCCGCTAGGATTGCTCTGCCCCACCGGTCCCGTTCCAAGCCAGCTACCTGCTTGAAACTGCACAATATGCTCACAAGCACCCTGTTCTTCACATGTAGAGGCAAGAAAGAGGCAGAATCGGTCTAATTCGGCCAGTCTGACAGTAAATGTGGTGGAGAGCAAAACAGCCGTTTCAGAGCGATAGGACGCTTTTTTGCACATTTCGACTTAAAAAGGCCCTGTCCTCACTGAATATTGAGCTGCAATGTGTGATTTGGATGAGGTTTTGTCATTACAAGCTCGCATGGGATGTGTAATGAGGGAAAAAGCATGATTTTTATCCTCCACGAGAGGGGCCCTGACAGCGCCCCATTCATCCGGCTGAACGCGCACCCTCGCCGGCTTCCACTGCTCGGGCGAGCCGCTAGGATTGCTCTGCCCCACCGGTCCCGTTCCAAGCCAGCTACCTGCTTGAAACTGCACAATATGCTCACAAGCACCCTGTTCTTCACATGTAGAGGCAAGAAAGAGGCAGAATCGGTCTAATTCGGCCAGTCTGACAGTAAATGTGGTGGAGAGCAAAACAGCCGTTTCAGAGCGATAGGATGCTTTTTTGCACATTTCGACTTAAAAAGGCCCTGTCCTCACTGAATATTGAGCTGCAATGTGTGATTTGGATGAGGTTTTATCATTACAAGCTCGCATGGGATGTGTAATGAGGGAAAAAGCATGATTTTTATCCTCCACGAGAGGGGCCCTGACAGCGCCCCATTCATTCGGCTGAACGCGCACCCTCGCCGGCTTCCACTGCTCGGGCGAGCCGCTAGGATTGCTCTGCCCCACCGGTCCCGTTCCAAGCCAGCTACCTGCTTGAAACTGCACAATATGCTCACAAGCACCCTGTTCTTCACATGCAGAGGCAAGAAAGAGGCAGAATCGGTCTAATTCGGCCAGTCTGACAGTAAATGTGGTGGAGAGCAAAACAGCCGTTTCAGAGCGATAGGACGCTTTTTTGCACATTTCGACTTAAAAAGGCCCTGTCCTCACTGAATATTGAGCTGCAATGTGTGATTTGGATGAGGTTTTATCATTACAAGCTCGCATGGGATGTGTAATGAGGGAAAAAGCATGATTTTTATCCTCCACGAGAGGGGCCCTGACAGCGCCCCATTCATCCGGCTGAACGCGCACCCTCGCCGGCTTCCACTGCTCGGGCGAGCCGCTAGGATTGCTCTGCCCCACCGGTCCCGTTCCAAGCCAGCTACCTGCTTGAAACTGCACAATATGCTCACAAGCACCCTGTTCTTCACATGCAGAGGCAAGAAAGAGGCAGAATCGGTCTAATTCGGCCAGTCTGACAGTAAATGTGGTGGAGAGCAAAACAGCCGTTTCAGAGCGATAGGATGCTTTTTTGCACATTTCGACTTAAAAAGGCCCTGTCCTCACTGAATATTGAGCTGCAATGTGTGATTTGGATGAGGTTTTATCATTACAAGCTCGCATGGGATGTGTAATGAGGGAAAAAGCATGATTTTTATCCTCCACGAGAGGGGCCCTGACAGCGCCCCATTCATCCGGCTGAACGCGCACCCTCGCCGGCTTCCACTGCTCGGGCGAGCCGCTAGGATTGCTCTGCCCCACCGGTCCCGTTCCAAGCCAGCTACCTGCTTGAAACTGCACAATATGCTCACAAGCACCCTGTTCTTCACATGCAGAGGCAAGAAAGAGGCAGAATCGGTCTAATTCGGCCAGTCTGACAGTAAATGTGGTGGAGAGCAAAACAGCCGTTTCAGAGCGATAGGACGCTTTTTTGCACATTTCGACTTAAAAAGGCCCTGTCCTCACTGAATATTGAGCTGCAATGTGTGATTTGGATGAGGTTTTATCATTACAAGCTCGCATGGGATGTGTAATGAGGGAAAAAGCATGATTTTTATCCTCCACGAGAGGGGCCCTGACAGCGCCCCATTCATCCGGCTGAACGCGCACCCTCGCCGGCTTCCACTGCTCGGGCGAGCCGCTAGGATTGCTCTGCCCCACCGGTCCCGTTCCAAGCCAGCAACCTGCTTGAAACTGCACAATATGCTCACAAGCACCCTGTTCTTCACATGTAGAGGCAAGAAAGAGGCAGAATCGGTCTAATTCGGCCAGTCTGACAGTAAATGTGGTGGAGAGCAAAACAGCCGTTTCAGAGCGATAGGATGCTTTTTTGCACATTTCGACTTAAAAAGGCCCTGTCCTCACTGAATATTGAGCTGCAATGTGTGATTTGGATGAGGTTTTATCATTACAAGCTCGCATGGGATGTGTAATGAGGGAAAAAGCATGATTTTTATCCTCCACGAGAGGGGCCCTGACAGCGCCCCATTCATCCGGCTGAACGCGCACCCTCGCCGGCTTCCACTACTCGGGCGAGCCGCTAGGATTGCTCTGCCCCACCGGTCCCGTTCCAAGCCAGCTACCTGCGTGAAACTGCACAATATGCTCACTAGCACCCTGTTCTTCACATGTAGAGGCAAGAAAGAGGCAGAATCGGTCTAATTCGGCCAGTCTGACAGTAAATGTGGTGGAGAGCAAAACAGCCGTTTCAGAGCGATAGGATGCTTTTTTGCACATTTCGACTTAAAAAGGCCCTGTCCTCACTGAATATTGAGCTGCAATGTGTGATTTGGATGAGGTTTTGTCATTACAAGCTCGCATGGGATGTGTAATGAGGGAAAAAGCATGATTTTTATCCTCCACGAGAGGGGCCCTGACAGCGCCCCATTCATCCGGCTGAACGCGCACCCTCGCCGGCTTCCACTGCTCGGGCGAGCCGCTAGGATTGCTCTGCCCCACCGGTCCCGTTCCAAGCCAGCTACCTGCTTGAAACTGCACAATATGCTCACAAGCACCCTGTTCTTCACATGTAGAGGCAAGAAAGAGGCAGAATCGGTCTAATTCGGCCAGTCTGACAGTAAATGTGGTGGAGAGCAAAACAGCCGTTTCAGAGCGATAGGATGCTTTTTTGCACATTTCGACTTAAAAAGGCCCTGTCCTCACTGAATATTGAGCTGCAATGTGTGATTTGGATGAGGTTTTATCATTACAAGCTCGCATGGGATGTGTAATGAGGGAAAAAGCATGATTTTTATCCTCCACGAGAGGGGCCCTGACAGCGCCCCATTCATTCGGCTGAACGCGCACCCTCGCCGGCTTCCACTGCTCGGGCGAGCCGCTAGGATTGCTCTGCCCCACCGGTCCCGTTCCAAGCCAGCTACCTGCTTGAAACTGCACAATATGCTCACAAGCACCCTGTTCTTCACATGCAGAGGCAAGAAAGAGGCAGAATCGGTCTAATTCGGCCAGTCTGACAGTAAATGTGGTGGAGAGCAAAACAGCCGTTTCAGAGCGATAGGACGCTTTTTTGCACATTTCGACTTAAAAAGGCCCTGTCCTCACTGAATATTGAGCTGCAATGTGTGATTTGGATGAGGTTTTATCATTACAAGCTCGCATGGGATGTGTAATGAGGGAAAAAGCATGATTTTTATCCTCCACGAGAGGGGCCCTGACAGCGCCCCATTCATCCGGCTGAACGCGCACCCTCGCCGGCTTCCACTGCTCGGGCGAGCCGCTAGGATTGCTCTGCCCCACCGGTCCCGTTCCAAGCCAGCTACCTGCTTGAAACTGCACAATATGCTCACAAGCACCCTGTTCTTCACATGCAGAGGCAAGAAAGAGGCAGAATCGGTCTAATTCGGCCAGTCTGACAGTAAATGTGGTGGAGAGCAAAACAGCCGTTTCAGAGCGATAGGATGCTTTTTTGCACATTTCGACTTAAAAAGGCCCTGTCCTCACTGAATATTGAGCTGCAATGTGTGATTTGGATGAGGTTTTATCATTACAAGCTCGCATGGGATGTGTAATGAGGGAAAAAGCATGATTTTTATCCTCCACGAGAGGGGCCCTGACAGCGCCCCATTCATCCGGCTGAACGCGCACCCTCGCCGGCTTCCACTGCTCGGGCGAGCCGCTAGGATTGCTCTGCCCCACCGGTCCCGTTCCAAGCCAGCTACCTGCTTGAAACTGCACAATATGCTCACAAGCACCCTGTTCTTCACATGCAGAGGCAAGAAAGAGGCAGAATCGGTCTAATTCGGCCAGTCTGACAGTAAATGTGGTGGAGAGCAAAACAGCCGTTTCAGAGCGATAGGACGCTTTTTTGCACATTTCGACTTAAAAAGGCCCTGTCCTCACTGAATATTGAGCTGCAATGTGTGATTTGGATGAGGTTTTATCATTACAAGCTCGCATGGGATGTGTAATGAGGGAAAAAGCATGATTTTTATCCTCCACGAGAGGGGCCCTGACAGCGCCCCATTCATCCGGCTGAACGCGCACCCTCGCCGGCTTCCACTGCTCGGGCGAGCCGCTAGGATTGCTCTGCCCCACCGGTCCCGTTCCAAGCCAGCTACCTGCTTGAAACTGCACAATATGCTCACAAGCACCCTGTTCTTCACATGCAGAGGCAAGAAAGAGGCAGAATCGGTCTAATTCGGCCAGTCTGACAGTAAATGTGGTGGAGAGCAAAACAGCCGTTTCAGAGCGATAGGATGCTTTTTTGCACATTTCGACTTAAAAAGGCCCTGTCCTCACTGAATATTGAGCTGCAATGTGTGATTTGGATGAGGTTTTATCATTACAAGCTCGCATGGGATGTGTAATGAGGGAAAAAGCATGATTTTTATCCTCCACGAGAGGGGCCCTGACAGCGCCCCATTCATCCGGCTGAACGCGCACCCTCGCCGGCTTCCACTGCTCGGGCGAGCCGCTAGGATTGCTCTGCCCCACCGGTCCCGTTCCAAGCCAGCTACCTGCGTGAAACTGCACAATATGCTCACAAGCACCCTGTTCTTCACATGTAGAGGCAAGAAAGAGGCAGAATCGGTCTAATTCGGCCAGTCTGACAGTAAATGTGGTGGAGAGCAAAACAGCCGTTTCAGAGCGATAGGATGCATTTTTGCACATTTCGACTTAAAAAGGCCCTGTCCTCACTGAATATTGAGCTGCAATGTGAGATTTGGATGAGGTTTTATCATTACAAGCTCGCATGGGATGTGTAATGAGGGAAAAAGCATGATTTTTATCCTCCACGAGAGGGGCCCTGACAGCGCCCCATTCATCCGGCTGAACGCGCACCCTCGCCGGCTTCCACTGCTCGGGCGAGCCGCTAGGATTGCTCTGCCCCACCGGTCCCGTTCCAAGCCAGCTACCTGCTTGAAACTGCACAATATGCTCACAAGCACCCTGTTCTTCACATGCAGAGGCAAGAAAGAGGCAGAATCGGTCTAATTCGGCCAGTCTGACAGTAAATGTGGTGGAGAGCAAAACAGCCGTTTCAGAGCGATAGGACGCTTTTTTGCACATTTCGACTTAAAAAGGCCCTGTCCTCACTGAATATTGAGCTGCAATGTGTGATTTGGATGAGGTTTTATCATTACAAGCTCGCATGGGATGTGTAATGAGGGAAAAAGCATGATTTTTATCCTCCACGAGAGGGGCCCTGACAGCGCCCCATTCATCCGGCTGAACGCGCACCCTCGCCGGCTTCCACTGCTCGGGCGAGCCGCTAGGATTGCTCTGCCCCACCGGTCCCGTTCCAAGCCAGCTACCTGCTTGAAACTGCACAATATGCTCACAAGCACCCTGTTCTTCACATGCAGAGGCAAGAAAGAGGCAGAATCGGTCTAATTCGGCCAGTCTGACAGTAAATGTGGTGGAGAGCAAAACAGCCGTTTCAGAGCGATAGGACGCTTTTTTGCACATTTCGACTTAAAAAGGCCCTGTCCTCACTGAATATTGAGCTGC
This sequence comes from Chelon labrosus, assembly GCF_963514085.1. NCBI lineage: Eukaryota > Metazoa > Chordata > Actinopteri > Mugiliformes > Mugilidae > Chelon > Chelon labrosus. The sequence goes on from NW_028181542.1 coordinate 63,514, forward strand.
AATGTGTGATTTGGATGAGGTTTTATCATTACAAGCTCGCATGGGATGTGTAATGAGGGAAAAAGCATGATTTTTATCCTCCACGAGAGGGGCCCTGACAGCGCCCCATTCATCCGGCTGAACGCGCACCCTCGCCGGCTTCCACTGCTCGGGCGAGCCGCTAGGATTGCTCTGCCCCACCGGTCCCGTTCCAAGCCAGCTACCTGCTTGAAACTGCACAATATGCTCACAAGCACCCTGTTCTTCACATGCAGAGGCAAGAAAGAGGCAGAATCGGTCTAATTCGGCCAGTCTGACAGTAAATGTGGTGGAGAGCAAAACAGCCGTTTCAGAGCGATAGGATGCTTTTTTGCACATTTCGACTTAAAAAGGCCCTGTCCTCACTGAATATTGAGCTGCAATGTGTGATTTGGATGAGGTTTTATCATTACAAGCTCGCATGGGATGTGTAATGAGGGAAAAAGCATGATTTTTATCCTCCACGAGAGGGGCCCTGACAGCGCCCCATTCATCCGGCTGAACGCGCACCCTCGCCGGCTTCCACTGCTCGGGCGAGCCGCTAGGATTGCTCTGCCCCACCGGTCCCGTTCCAAGCCAGCTACCTGCTTGAAACTGCACAATATGCTCACAAGCACCCTGTTCTTCACATGCAGAGGCAAGAAAGAGGCAGAATCGGTCTAATTCGGCCAGTCTGACAGTAAATGTGGTGGAGAGCAAAACAGCCGTTTCAGAGCGATAGGACGCTTTTTTGCACATTTCGACTTAAAAAGGCCCTGTCCTCACTGAATATTGAGCTGCAATGTGTGATTTGGATGAGGTTTTATCATTACAAGCTCGCATGGGATGTGTAATGAGGGAAAAAGCATGATTTTTATCCTCCACGAGAGGGGCCCTGACAGCGCCCCATTCATCCGGCTGAACGCGCACCCTCGCCGGCTTCCACTGCTCGGGCGAGCCGCTAGGATTGCTCTGCCCCACCGGTCCCGTTCCAAGCCAGCTACCTGCTTGAAACTGCACAATATGCTCACAAGCACCCTGTTCTTCACATGCAGAGGCAAGAAAGAGGCAGAATCGGTCTAATTCGGCCAGTCTGACAGTAAATGTGGTGGAGAGCAAAACAGCCGTTTCAGAGCGATAGGACGCTTTTTTGCACATTTCGACTTAAAAAGGCCCTGTCCTCACTGAATATTGAGCTGCAATGTGTGATTTGGATGAGGTTTTATCATTACAAGCTCGCATGGGATGTGTAATGAGGGAAAAAGCATGATTTCTATCCTCCACGAGAGGGGCCCTGACAGCGCCCCATTCATCCGGCTGAACGCGCACCCTCGCCGGCTTCCACTACTCGGGCGAGCCGCTAGGATTGCTCTGCCCCACCGGTCCCGTTCCAAGCCAGCTACCTGCTTGAAACTGCACAATATGCTCACAAGCACCCTGTTCTTCACATGTAGAGGCAAGAAAGAGGCAGAATCGGTCTAATTCGGCCAGTCTGACAGTAAATGTGGTGGAGAGCAAAACAGCCGTTTCAGAGCGATAGGATGCTTTTTTGCACATTTCGACTTAAAAAGGCCCTGTCCTCACTGAATATTGAGCTGCAATGTGTGATTTGGATGAGGTTTTATCATTACAAGCTCGCATGGGATGTGTAATGAGGGAAAAAGCATGATTTTTATCCTCCACGAGAGGGGCCCTGACAGCGCCCCATTCATCCGGCTGAACGCGCACCCTCGCCGGCTTCCACTGCTCGGGCGAGCCGCTAAGATTGCTCTGCCCCACCGGTCCCGTTCCAAGCCAGCTACCTGCGTGAAACTGCACAATATGCTCACAAGCACCCTGTTCTTCACATGTAGAGGCAAGAAAGAGGCAGAATCGGTCTAATTCGGCCAGTCTGACAGTAAATGTGGTGGAGAGCAAAACAGCCGTTTCAGAGCGATAGGATGCATTTTTGCACATTTCGACTTAAAAAGGCCCTGTCCTCACTGAATATTGAGCTGCAATGTGAGATTTGGATGAGGTTTTATCATTACAAGCTCGCATGGGATGTGTAATGAGGGAAAAAGCATGATTTTTATCCTCCACGAGAGGGGCCCTGACAGCGCCCCATTCATCCGGCTGAACGCGCACCCTCGCCGGCTTCCACTGCTCGGGCGAGCCGCTAGGATTGCTCTGCCCCACCGGTCCCGTTCCAAGCCAGCTACCTGCTTGAAACTGCACAATATGCTCACAAGCACCCTGTTCTTCACATGCAGAGGCAAGAAAGAGGCAGAATCGGTCTAATTCGGCCAGTCTGACAGTAAATGTGGTGGAGAGCAAAACAGCCGTTTCAGAGCGATAGGACGCTTTTTTGCACATTTCGACTTAAAAAGGCCCTGTCCTCACTGAATATTGAGCTGCAATGTGTGATTTGGATGAGGTTTTATCATTACAAGCTCGCATGGGATGTGTAATGAGGGAAAAAGCATGATTTTTATCCTCCACGAGAGGGGCCCTGACAGCGCCCCATTCATCCGGCTGAACGCGCACCCTCGCCGGCTTCCACTGCTCGGGCGAGCCGCTAGGATTGCTCTGCCCCACCGGTCCCGTTCCAAGCCAGCTACCTGCTTGAAACTGCACAATATGCTCACAAGCACCCTGTTCTTCACATGCAGAGGCAAGAAAGAGGCAGAATCGGTCTAATTCGGCCAGTCTGACAGTAAATGTGGTGGAGAGCAAAACAGCCGTTTCAGAGCGATAGGACGCTTTTTTGCACATTTCGACTTAAAAAGGCCCTGTCCTCACTGAATATTGAGCTGCAATGTGTGATTTGGATGAGGTTTTATCATTACAAGCTCGCATGGGATGTGTAATGAGGGAAAAAGCATGATTTTTATCCTCCACGAGAGGGGCCCTGACAGCGCCCCATTCATCCGGCTGAACGCGCACCCTCGCCGGCTTCCACTGCTCGGGCGAGCCGCTAGGATTGCTCTGCCCCACCGGTCCCGTTCCAAGCCAGCTACCTGCTTGAAACTGCACAATATGCTCACAAGCACCCTGTTCTTCACATGTAGAGGCAAGAAAGAGGCAGAATCGGTCTAATTCGGCCAGTCTGACAGTAAATGTGGTGGAGAGCAAAACAGCCGTTTCAGAGCGATAGGATGCTTTTTTGCACATTTCGACTTAAAAAGGCCCTGTCCTCACTGAATATTGAGCTGCAATGTGTGATTTGGATGAGGTTTTATCATTACAAGCTCGCATGGGATGTGTAATGAGGGAAAAAGCATGATTTTTATCCTCCACGAGAGGGGCCCTGACAGCGCCCCATTCATCCGGCTGAACGCGCACCCTCGCCGGCTTCCACTGCTCGGGCGAGCCGCTAGGATTGCTCTGCCCCACCGGTCCCGTTCCAAGCCAGCTACCTGCTTGAAACTGCACAATATGCTCACAAGCACCCTGTTCTTCACATGCAGAGGCAAGAAAGAGGCAGAATCGGTCTAATTCGGCCAGTCTGACAGTAAATGTGGTGGAGAGCAAAACAGCCGTTTCAGAGCGATAGGACGCTTTTTTGCACATTTCGACTTAAAAAGGCCCTGTCCTCACTGAATATTGAGCTGCAATGTGTGATTTGGATGAGGTTTTATCATTACAAGCTCGCATGGGATGTGTAATGAGGGAAAAAGCATGATTTTTATCCTCCACGAGAGGGGCCCTGACAGCGCCCCATTCATCCGGCTGAACGCGCACCCTCGCCGGCTTCCACTGCTCGGGCGAGCCGCTAGGATTGCTCTGCCCCACCGGTCCCGTTCCAAGCCAGCAACCTGCTTGAAACTGCACAATATGCTCACAAGCACCCTGTTCTTCACATGTAGAGGCAAGAAAGAGGCAGAATCGGTCTAATTCGGCCAGTCTGACAGTAAATGTGGTGGAGAGCAAAACAGCCGTTTCAGAGCGATAGGATGCTTTTTTGCACATTTCGACTTAAAAAGGCCCTGTCCTCACTGAATATTGAGCTGCAATGTGTGATTTGGATGAGGTTTTATCATTACAAGCTCGCATGGGATGTGTAATGAGGGAAAAAGCATGATTTTTATCCTCCACGAGAGGGGCCCTGACAGCGCCCCATTCATCCGGCTGAACGCGCACCCTCGCCGGCTTCCACTACTCGGGCGAGCCGCTAGGATTGCTCTGCCCCACCGGTCCCGTTCCAAGCCAGCTACCTGCGTGAAACTGCACAATATGCTCACAAGCACCCTGTTCTTCACATGTAGAGGCAAGAAAGAGGCAGAATCGGTCTAATTCGGCCAGTCTGACAGTAAATGTGGTGGAGAGCAAAACAGCCGTTTCAGAGCGATAGGATGCTTTTTTGCACATTTCGACTTAAAAAGGCCCTGTCCTCACTGAATATTGAGCTGCAATGTGTGATTTGGATGAGGTTTTGTCATTACAAGCTCGCATGGGATGTGTAATGAGGGAAAAAGCATGATTTTTATCCTCCACGAGAGGGGCCCTGACAGCGCCCCATTCATCCGGCTGAACGCGCACCCTCGCCGGCTTCCACTGCTCGGGCGAGCCGCTAGGATTGCTCTGCCCCACCGGTCCCGTTCCAAGCCAGCTACCTGCTTGAAACTGCACAATATGCTCACAAGCACCCTGTTCTTCACATGTAGAGGCAAGAAAGAGGCAGAATCGGTCTAATTCGGCCAGTCTGACAGTAAATGTGGTGGAGAGCAAAACAGCCGTTTCAGAGCGATAGGATGCTTTTTTGCACATTTCGACTTAAAAAGGCCCTGTCCTCACTGAATATTGAGCTGCAATGTGTGATTTGGATGAGGTTTTATCATTACAAGCTCGCATGGGATGTGTAATGAGGGAAAAAGCATGATTTTTATCCTCCACGAGAGGGGCCCTGACAGCGCCCCATTCATTCGGCTGAACGCGCACCCTCGCCGGCTTCCACTGCTCGGGCGAGCCGCTAGGATTGCTCTGCCCCACCGGTCCCGTTCCAAGCCAGCTACCTGCTTGAAACTGCACAATATGCTCACAAGCACCCTGTTCTTCACATGCAGAGGCAAGAAAGAGGCAGAATCGGTCTAATTCGGCCAGTCTGACAGTAAATGTGGTGGAGAGCAAAACAGCCGTTTCAGAGCGATAGGACGCTTTTTTGCACATTTCGACTTAAAAAGGCCCTGTCCTCACTGAATATTGAGCTGCAATGTGTGATTTGGATGAGGTTTTATCATTACAAGCTCGCATGGGATGTGTAATGAGGGAAAAAGCATGATTTTTATCCTCCACGAGAGGGGCCCTGACAGCGCCCCATTCATCCGGCTGAACGCGCACCCTCGCCGGCTTCCACTGCTCGGGCGAGCCGCTAGGATTGCTCTGCCCCACCGGTCCCGTTCCAAGCCAGCTACCTGCTTGAAACTGCACAATATTCTCACAAGCACCCTGTTCTTCACATGCAGAGGCAAGAAAGAGGCAGAATCGGTCTAATTCGGCCAGTCTGACAGTAAATGTGGTGGAGAGCAAAACAGCCGTTTCAGAGCGATAGGATGCTTTTTTGCACATTTCGACTTAAAAAGGCCCTGTCCTCACTGAATATTGAGCTGCAATGTGTGATTTGGATGAGGTTTTATCATTACAAGCTCGCATGGGATGTGTAATGAGGGAAAAAGCATGATTTTTATCCTCCACGAGAGGGGCCCTGACAGCGCCCCATTCATCCGGCTGAACGCGCACCCTCGCCGGCTTCCACTGCTCGGGCGAGCCGCTAGGATTGCTCTGCCCCACCGGTCCCGTTCCAAGCCAGCTACCTGCTTGAAACTGCACAATATGCTCACAAGCACCCTGTTCTTCACATGCAGAGGCAAGAAAGAGGCAGAATCGGTCTAATTCGGCCAGTCTGACAGTAAATGTGGTGGAGAGCAAAACAGCCGTTTCAGAGCGATAGGACGCTTTTTTGCACATTTCGACTTAAAAAGGCCCTGTCCTCACTGAATATTGAGCTGCAATGTGTGATTTGGATGAGGTTTTATCATTACAAGCTCGCATGGGATGTGTAATGAGGGAAAAAGCATGATTTTTATCCTCCACGAGAGGGGCCCTGACAGCGCCCCATTCATCCGGCTGAACGCGCACCCTCGCCGGCTTCCACTGCTCGGGCGAGCCGCTAGGATTGCTCTGCCCCACCGGTCCCGTTCCAAGCCAGCTACCTGCTTGAAACTGCACAATATGCTCACAAGCACCCTGTTCTTCACATGCAGAGGCAAGAAAGAGGCAGAATCGGTCTAATTCGGCCAGTCTGACAGTAAATGTGGTGGAGAGCAAAACAGCCGTTTCAGAGCGATAGGACGCTTTTTTGCACATTTCGACTTAAAAAGGCCCTGTCCTCACTGAATATTGAGCTGCAATGTGTGATTTGGATGAGGTTTTATCATTACAAGCTCGCATGGGATGTGTAATGAGGGAAAAAGCATGATTTTTATCCTCCACGAGAGGGGCCCTGACAGCGCCCCATTCATCCGGCTGAACGCGCACCCTCGCCGGCTTCCACTACTCGGGCGAGCCGCTAGGATTGCTCTGCCCCACCGGTCCCGTTCCAAGCCAGCTACCTGCGTGAAACTGCACAATATGCTCACTAGCACCCTGTTCTTCACATGTAGAGGCAAGAAAGAGGCAGAATCGGTCTAATTCGGCCAGTCTGACAGTAAATGTGGTGGAGAGCAAAACAGCCGTTTCAGAGCGATAGGATGCTTTTTTGCACATTTCGACTTAAAAAGGCCCTGTCCTCACTGAATATTGAGCTGCAATGTGTGATTTGGATGAGGTTTTGTCATTACAAGCTCGCATGGGATGTGTAATGAGGGAAAAAGCATGATTTTTATCCTCCACGAGAGGGGCCCTGACAGCGCCCCATTCATCCGGCTGAACGCGCACCCTCGCCGGCTTCCACTGCTCGGGCGAGCCGCTAGGATTGCTCTGCCCCACCGGTCCCGTTCCAAGCCAGCTACCTGCTTGAAACTGCACAATATGCTCACAAGCACCCTGTTCTTCACATGTAGAGGCAAGAAAGAGGCAGAATCGGTCTAATTCGGCCAGTCTGACAGTAAATGTGGTGGAGAGCAAAACAGCCGTTTCAGAGCGATAGGATGCTTTTTTGCACATTTCGACTTAAAAAGGCCCTGTCCTCACTGAATATTGAGCTGCAATGTGTGATTTGGATGAGGTTTTATCATTACAAGCTCGCATGGGATGTGTAATGAGGGAAAAAGCATGATTTTTATCCTCCACGAGAGGGGCCCTGACAGCGCCCCATTCATCCGGCTGAACGCGCACCCTCGCCGGCTTCCACTGCTCGGGCGAGCCGCTAGGATTGCTCTGCCCCACCGGTCCCGTTCCAAGCCAGCTACCTGCTTGAAACTGCACAATATGCTCACAAGCACCCTGTTCTTCACATGCAGAGGCAAGAAAGAGGCAGAATCGGTCTAATTCGGCCAGTCTGACAGTAAATGTGGTGGAGAGCAAAACAGCCGTTTCAGAGCGATAGGATGCTTTTTTGCACATTTCGACTTAAAAAGGCCCTGTCCTCACTGAATATTGAGCTGCAATGTGTGATTTGGATGAGGTTTTATCATTACAAGCTCGCATGGGATGTGTAATGAGGGAAAAAGCATGATTTTTATCCTCCACGAGAGGGGCCCTGACAGCGCCCCATTCATCCGGCTGAACGCGCACCCTCGCCGGCTTCCACTGCTCGGGCGAGCCGCTAGGATTGCTCTGCCCCACCGGTCCCGTTCCAAGCCAGCTACCTGCTTGAAACTGCACAATATGCTCACAAGCACCCTGTTCTTCACATGTAGAGGCAAGAAAGAGGCAGAATCGGTCTAATTCGGCCAGTCTGACAGTAAATGTGGTGGAGAGCAAAACAGCCGTTTCAGAGCGATAGGATGCTTTTTTGCACATTTCGACTTAAAAAGGCCCTGTCCTCACTGAATATTGAGCTGCAATGTGTGATTTGGATGAGGTTTTATCATTACAAGCTCGCATGGGATGTGTAATGAGGGAAAAAGCATGATTTTTATCCTCCACGAGAGGGGCCCTGACAGCGCCCCATTCATCCGGCTGAACGCGCACCCTCGCCGGCTTCCACTGCTCGGGCGAGCCGCTAGGATTGCTCTGCCCCACCGGTCCCGTTCCAAGCCAGCTACCTGCTTGAAACTGCACAATATGCTCACAAGCACCCTGTTCTTCACATGCAGAGGCAAGAAAGAGGCAGAATCGGTCTAATTCGGCCAGTCTGACAGTAAATGTGGTGGAGAGCAAAACAGCCGTTTCAGAGCGATAGGACGCTTTTTTGCACATTTCGACTTAAAAAGGCCCTGTCCTCACTGAATATTGAGCTGCAATGTGTGATTTGGATGAGGTTTTATCATTACAAGCTCGCATGGGATGTGTAATGAGGGAAAAAGCATGATTTTTATCCTCCACGAGAGGGGCCCTGACAGCGCCCCATTCATCCGGCTGAACGCGCACCCTCGCCGGCTTCCACTGCTCGGGCGAGCCGCTAGGATTGCTCTGCCCCACCGGTCCCGTTCCAAGCCAGCAACCTGCTTGAAACTGCACAATATGCTCACAAGCACCCTGTTCTTCACATGTAGAGGCAAGAAAGAGGCAGAATCGGTCTAATTCGGCCAGTCTGACAGTAAATGTGGTGGAGAGCAAAACAGCCGTTTCAGAGCGATAGGATGCTTTTTTGCACATTTCGACTTAAAAAGGCCCTGTCCTCACTGAATATTGAGCTGCAATGTGTGATTTGGATGAGGTTTTATCATTACAAGCTCGCATGGGATGTGTAATGAGGGAAAAAGCATGATTTTTATCCTCCACGAGAGGGGCCCTGACAGCGCCCCATTCATCCGGCTGAACGCGCACCCTCGCCGGCTTCCACTACTCGGGCGAGCCGCTAGGATTGCTCTGCCCCACCGGTCCCGTTCCAAGCCAGCTACCTGCGTGAAACTGCACAATATGCTCACTAGCACCCTGTTCTTCACATGTAGAGGCAAGAAAGAGGCAGAATCGGTCTAATTCGGCCAGTCTGACAGTAAATGTGGTGGAGAGCAAAACAGCCGTTTCAGAGCGATAGGATGCTTTTTTGCACATTTCGACTTAAAAAGGCCCTGTCCTCACTGAATATTGAGCTGCAATGTGTGATTTGGATGAGGTTTTGTCATTACAAGCTCGCATGGGATGTGTAATGAGGGAAAAAGCATGATTTTTATCCTCCACGAGAGGGGCCCTGACAGCGCCCCATTCATCCGGCTGAACGCGCACCCTCGCCGGCTTCCACTGCTCGGGCGAGCCGCTAGGATTGCTCTGCCCCACCGGTCCCGTTCCAAGCCAGCTACCTGCTTGAAACTGCACAATATGCTCACAAGCACCCTGTTCTTCACATGTAGAGGCAAGAAAGAGGCAGAATCGGTCTAATTCGGCCAGTCTGACAGTAAATGTGGTGGAGAGCAAAACAGCCGTTTCAGAGCGATAGGATGCTTTTTTGCACATTTCGACTTAAAAAGGCCCTGTCCTCACTGAATATTGAGCTGCAATGTGTGATTTGGATGAGGTTTTATCATTACAAGCTCGCATGGGATGTGTAATGAGGGAAAAAGCATGATTTTTATCCTCCACGAGAGGGGCCCTGACAGCGCCCCATTCATTCGGCTGAACGCGCACCCTCGCCGGCTTCCACTGCTCGGGCGAGCCGCTAGGATTGCTCTGCCCCACCGGTCCCGTTCCAAGCCAGCTACCTGCTTGAAACTGCACAATATGCTCACAAGCACCCTGTTCTTCACATGCAGAGGCAAGAAAGAGGCAGAATCGGTCTAATTCGGCCAGTCTGACAGTAAATGTGGTGGAGAGCAAAACAGCCGTTTCAGAGCGATAGGACGCTTTTTTGCACATTTCGACTTAAAAAGGCCCTGTCCTCACTGAATATTGAGCTGCAATGTGTGATTTGGATGAGGTTTTATCATTACAAGCTCGCATGGGATGTGTAATGAGGGAAAAAGCATGATTTTTATCCTCCACGAGAGGGGCCCTGACAGCGCCCCATTCATCCGGCTGAACGCGCACCCTCGCCGGCTTCCACTGCTCGGGCGAGCCGCTAGGATTGCTCTGCCCCACCGGTCCCGTTCCAAGCCAGCTACCTGCTTGAAACTGCACAATATTCTCACAAGCACCCTGTTCTTCACATGCAGAGGCAAGAAAGAGGCAGAATCGGTCTAATTCGGCCAGTCTGACAGTAAATGTGGTGGAGAGCAAAACAGCCGTTTCAGAGCGATAGGATGCTTTTTTGCACATTTCGACTTAAAAAGGCCCTGTCCTCACTGAATATTGAGCTGCAATGTGTGATTTGGATGAGGTTTTATCATTACAAGCTCGCATGGGATGTGTAATGAGGGAAAAAGCATGATTTTTATCCTCCACGAGAGGGGCCCTGACAGCGCCCCATTCATCCGGCTGAACGCGCACCCTCGCCGGCTTCCACTGCTCGGGCGAGCCGCTAGGATTGCTCTGCCCCACCGGTCCCGTTCCAAGCCAGCTACCTGCTTGAAACTGCACAATATGCTCACAAGCACCCTGTTCTTCACATGCAGAGGCAAGAAAGAGGCAGAATCGGTCTAATTCGGCCAGTCTGACAGTAAATGTGGTGGAGAGCAAAACAGCCGTTTCAGAGCGATAGGACGCTTTTTTGCACATTTCGACTTAAAAAGGCCCTGTCCTCACTGAATATTGAGCTGCAATGTGTGATTTGGATGAGGTTTTATCATTACAAGCTCGCATGGGATGTGTAATGAGGGAAAAAGCATGATTTTTATCCTCCACGAGAGGGGCCCTGACAGCGCCCCATTCATCCGGCTGAACGCGCACCCTCGCCGGCTTCCACTGCTCGGGCGAGCCGCTAGGATTGCTCTGCCCCACCGGTCCCGTTCCAAGCCAGCTACCTGCTTGAAACTGCACAATATGCTCACAAGCACCCTGTTCTTCACATGCAGAGGCAAGAAAGAGGCAGAATCGGTCTAATTCGGCCAGTCTGACAGTAAATGTGGTGGAGAGCAAAACAGCCGTTTCAGAGCGATAGGACGCTTTTTTGCACATTTCGACTTAAAAAGGCCCTGTCCTCACTGAATATTGAGCTGCAATGTGTGATTTGGATGAGGTTTTATCATTACAAGCTCGCATGGGATGTGTAATGAGGGAAAAAGCATGATTTTTATCCTCCACGAGAGGGGCCCTGACAGCGCCCCATTCATCCGGCTGAACGCGCACCCTCGCCGGCTTCCACTACTCGGGCGAGCCGCTAGGATTGCTCTGCCCCACCGGTCCCGTTCCAAGCCAGCTACCTGCGTGAAACTGCACAATATGCTCACTAGCACCCTGTTCTTCACATGTAGAGGCAAGAAAGAGGCAGAATCGGTCTAATTCGGCCAGTCTGACAGTAAATGTGGTGGAGAGCAAAACAGCCGTTTCAGAGCGATAGGATGCTTTTTTGCACATTTCGACTTAAAAAGGCCCTGTCCTCACTGAATATTGAGCTGCAATGTGTGATTTGGATGAGGTTTTGTCATTACAAGCTCGCATGGGATGTGTAATGAGGGAAAAAGCATGATTTTTATCCTCCACGAGAGGGGCCCTGACAGCGCCCCATTCATCCGGCTGAACGCGCACCCTCGCCGGCTTCCACTGCTCGGGCGAGCCGCTAGGATTGCTCTGCCCCACCGGTCCCGTTCCAAGCCAGCTACCTGCTTGAAACTGCACAATATGCTCACAAGCACCCTGTTCTTCACATGTAGAGGCAAGAAAGAGGCAGAATCGGTCTAATTCGGCCAGTCTGACAGTAAATGTGGTGGAGAGCAAAACAGCCGTTTCAGAGCGATAGGATGCTTTTTTGCACATTTCGACTTAAAAAGGCCCTGTCCTCACTGAATATTGAGCTGCAATGTGTGATTTGGATGAGGTTTTATCATTACAAGCTCGCATGGGATGTGTAATGAGGGAAAAAGCATGATTTTTATCCTCCACGAGAGGGGCCCTGACAGCGCCCCATTCATCCGGCTGAACGCGCACCCTCGCCGGCTTCCACTGCTCGGGCGAGCCGCTAGGATTGCTCTGCCCCACCGGTCCCGTTCCAAGCCAGCTACCTGCTTGAAACTGCACAATATGCTCACAAGCACCCTGTTCTTCACATGCAGAGGCAAGAAAGAGGCAGAATCGGTCTAATTCGGCCAGTCTGACAGTAAATGTGGTGGAGAGCAAAACAGCCGTTTCAGAGCGATAGGATGCTTTTTTGCACATTTCGACTTAAAAAGGCCCTGTCCTCACTGAATATTGAGCTGCAATGTGTGATTTGGATGAGGTTTTATCATTACAAGCTCGCATGGGATGTGTAATGAGGGAAAAAGCATGATTTTTATCCTCCACGAGAGGGGCCCTGACAGCGCCCCATTCATCCGGCTGAACGCGCACCCTCGCCGGCTTCCACTGCTCGGGCGAGCCGCTAGGATTGCTCTGCCCCACCGGTCCCGTTCCAAGCCAGCTACCTGCTTGAAACTGCACAATATGCTCACAAGCACCCTGTTCTTCACATGCAGAGGCAAGAAAGAGGCAGAATCGGTCTAATTCGGCCAGTCTGACAGTAAATGTGGTGGAGAGCAAAACAGCCGTTTCAGAGCGATAGGACGCTTTTTTGCACATTTCGACTTAAAAAGGCCCTGTCCTCACTGAATATTGAGCTGCAATGTGTGATTTGGATGAGGTTTTATCATTACAAGCTCGCATGGGATGTGTAATGAGGGAAAAAGCATGATTTTTATCCTCCACGAGAGGGGCCCTGACAGCGCCCCATTCATCCGGCTGAACGCGCACCCTCGCCGGCTTCCACTGCTCGGGCGAGCCGCTAGGATTGCTCTGCCCCACCGGTCCCGTTCCAAGCCAGCTACCTGCTTGAAACTGCACAATATGCTCACAAGCACCCTGTTCTTCACATGCAGAGGCAAGAAAGAGGCAGAATCGGTCTAATTCGGCCAGTCTGACAGTAAATGTGGTGGAGAGCAAAACAGCCGTTTCAGAGCGATAGGACGCTTTTTTGCACATTTCGACTTAAAAAGGCCCTGTCCTCACTGAATATTGAGCTGCAATGTGTGATTTGGATGAGGTTTTATCATTACAAGCTCGCATGGGATGTGTAATGAGGGAAAAAGCATGATTTCTATCCTCCACGAGAGGGGCCCTGACAGCGCCCCATTCATCCGGCTGAACGCGCACCCTCGCCGGCTTCCACTACTCGGGCGAGCCGCTAGGATTGCTCTGCCCCACCGGTCCCGTTCCAAGCCAGCTACCTGCTTGAAACTGCACAATATGCTCACAAGCACCCTGTTCTTCACATGTAGAGGCAAGAAAGAGGCAGAATCGGTCTAATTCGGCCAGTCTGACAGTAAATGTGGTGGAGAGCAAAACAGCCGTTTCAGAGCGATAGGATGCTTTTTTGCACATTTCGACTTAAAAAGGCCCTGTCCTCACTGAATATTGAGCTGCAATGTGTGATTTGGATGAGGTTTTATCATTACAAGCTCGCATGGGATGTGTAATGAGGGAAAAAGCATGATTTTTATCCTCCACGAGAGGGGCCCTGACAGCGCCCCATTCATCCGGCTGAACGCGCACCCTCGCCGGCTTCCACTGCTCGGGCGAGCCGCTAGGATTGCTCTGCCCCACCGGTCCCGTTCCAAGCCAGCTACCTGCTTGAAACTGCACAATATGCTCACAAGCACCCTGTTCTTCACATGCAGAGGCAAGAAAGAGGCAGAATCGGTCTAATTCGGCCAGTCTGACAGTAAATGTGGTGGAGAGCAAAACAGCCGTTTCAGAGCGATAGGACGCTTTTTTGCACATTTCGACTTAAAAAGGCCCTGTCCTCACTGAATATTGAGCTGCAATGTGTGATTTGGATGAGGTTTTATCATTACAAGCTCGCATGGGATGTGTAATGAGGGAAAAAGCATGATTTTTATCCTCCACGAGAGGGGCCCTGACAGCGCCCCATTCATCCGGCTGAACGCGCACCCTCGCCGGCTTCCACTGCTCGGGCGAGCCGCTAGGATTGCTCTGCCCCACCGGTCCCGTTCCAAGCCAGCAACCTGCTTGAAACTGCACAATATGCTCACAAGCACCCTGTTCTTCACATGTAGAGGCAAGAAAGAGGCAGAATCGGTCTAATTCGGCCAGTCTGACAGTAAATGTGGTGGAGAGCAAAACAGCCGTTTCAGAGCGATAGGATGCTTTTTTGCACATTTCGACTTAAAAAGGCCCTGTCCTCACTGAATATTGAGCTGCAATGTGTGATTTGGATGAGGTTTTATCATTACAAGCTCGCATGGGATGTGTAATGAGGGAAAAAGCATGATTTTTATCCTCCACGAGAGGGGCCCTGACAGCGCCCCATTCATCCGGCTGAACGCGCACCCTCGCCGGCTTCCACTACTCGGGCGAGCCGCTAGGATTGCTCTGCCCCACCGGTCCCGTTCCAAGCCAGCTACCTGCGTGAAACTGCACAATATGCTCACTAGCACCCTGTTCTTCACATGTAGAGGCAAGAAAGAGGCAGAATCGGTCTAATTCGGCCAGTCTGACAGTAAATGTGGTGGAGAGCAAAACAGCCGTTTCAGAGCGATAGGATGCTTTTTTGCACATTTCGACTTAAAAAGGCCCTGTCCTCACTGAATATTGAGCTGCAATGTGTGATTTGGATGAGGTTTTGTCATTACAAGCTCGCATGGGATGTGTAATGAGGGAAAAAGCATGATTTTTATCCTCCACGAGAGGGGCCCTGACAGCGCCCCATTCATCCGGCTGAACGCGCACCCTCGCCGGCTTCCACTGCTCGGGCGAGCCGCTAGGATTGCTCTGCCCCACCGGTCCCGTTCCAAGCCAGCTACCTGCTTGAAACTGCACAATATGCTCACAAGCACCCTGTTCTTCACATGTAGAGGCAAGAAAGAGGCAGAATCGGTCTAATTCGGCCAGTCTGACAGTAAATGTGGTGGAGAGCAAAACAGCCGTTTCAGAGCGATAGGATGCTTTTTTGCACATTTCGACTTAAAAAGGCCCTGTCCTCACTGAATATTGAGCTGCAATGTGTGATTTGGATGAGGTTTTATCATTACAAGCTCGCATGGGATGTGTAATGAGGGAAAAAGCATGATTTTTATCCTCCACGAGAGGGGCCCTGACAGCGCCCCATTCATTCGGCTGAACGCGCACCCTCGCCGGCTTCCACTGCTCGGGCGAGCCGCTAGGATTGCTCTGCCCCACCGGTCCCGTTCCAAGCCAGCTACCTGCTTGAAACTGCACAATATGCTCACAAGCACCCTGTTCTTCACATGCAGAGGCAAGAAAGAGGCAGAATCGGTCTAATTCGGCCAGTCTGACAGTAAATGTGGTGGAGAGCAAAACAGCCGTTTCAGAGCGATAGGACGCTTTTTTGCACATTTCGACTTAAAAAGGCCCTGTCCTCACTGAATATTGAGCTGCAATGTGTGATTTGGATGAGGTTTTATCATTACAAGCTCGCATGGGATGTGTAATGAGGGAAAAAGCATGATTTTTATCCTCCACGAGAGGGGCCCTGACAGCGCCCCATTCATCCGGCTGAACGCGCACCCTCGCCGGCTTCCACTGCTCGGGCGAGCCGCTAGGATTGCTCTGCCCCACCGGTCCCGTTCCAAGCCAGCTACCTGCTTGAAACTGCACAATATGCTCACAAGCACCCTGTTCTTCACATGCAGAGGCAAGAAAGAGGCAGAATCGGTCTAATTCGGCCAGTCTGACAGTAAATGTGGTGGAGAGCAAAACAGCCGTTTCAGAGCGATAGGATGCTTTTTTGCACATTTCGACTTAAAAAGGCCCTGTCCTCACTGAATATTGAGCTGCAATGTGTGATTTGGATGAGGTTTTATCATTACAAGCTCGCATGGGATGTGTAATGAGGGAAAAAGCATGATTTTTATCCTCCACGAGAGGGGCCCTGACAGCGCCCCATTCATCCGGCTGAACGCGCACCCTCGCCGGCTTCCACTGCTCGGGCGAGCCGCTAGGATTGCTCTGCCCCACCGGTCCCGTTCCAAGCCAGCTACCTGCTTGAAACTGCACAATATGCTCACAAGCACCCTGTTCTTCACATGCAGAGGCAAGAAAGAGGCAGAATCGGTCTAATTCGGCCAGTCTGACAGTAAATGTGGTGGAGAGCAAAACAGCCGTTTCAGAGCGATAGGACGCTTTTTTGCACATTTCGACTTAAAAAGGCCCTGTCCTCACTGAATATTGAGCTGCAATGTGTGATTTGGATGAGGTTTTATCATTACAAGCTCGCATGGGATGTGTAATGAGGGAAAAAGCATGATTTTTATCCTCCACGAGAGGGGCCCTGACAGCGCCCCATTCATCCGGCTGAACGCGCACCCTCGCCGGCTTCCACTGCTCGGGCGAGCCGCTAGGATTGCTCTGCCCCACCGGTCCCGTTCCAAGCCAGCTACCTGCTTGAAACTGCACAATATGCTCACAAGCACCCTGTTCTTCACATGCAGAGGCAAGAAAGAGGCAGAATCGGTCTAATTCGGCCAGTCTGACAGTAAATGTGGTGGAGAGCAAAACAGCCGTTTCAGAGCGATAGGACGCTTTTTTGCACATTTCGACTTAAAAAGGCCCTGTCCTCACTGAATATTGAGCTGCAATGTGTGATTTGGATGAGGTTTTATCATTACAAGCTCGCATGGGATGTGTAATGAGGGAAAAAGCATGATTTCTATCCTCCACGAGAGGGGCCCTGACAGCGCCCCATTCATCCGGCTGAACGCGCACCCTCGCCGGCTTCCACTACTCGGGCGAGCCGCTAGGATTGCTCTGCCCCACCGGTCCCGTTCCAAGCCAGCTACCTGCTTGAAACTGCACAATATGCTCACAAGCACCCTGTTCTTCACATGTAGAGGCAAGAAAGAGGCAGAATCGGTCTAATTCGGCCAGTCTGACAGTAAATGTGGTGGAGAGCAAAACAGCCGTTTCAGAGCGATAGGATGCTTTTTTGCACATTTCGACTTAAAAAGGCCCTGTCCTCACTGAATATTGAGCTGCAATGTGTGATTTGGATGAGGTTTTATCATTACAAGCTCGCATGGGATGTGTAATGAGGGAAAAAGCATGATTTTTATCCTCCACGAGAGGGGCCCTGACAGCGCCCCATTCATCCGGCTGAACGCGCACCCTCGCCGGCTTCCACTGCTCGGGCGAGCCGCTAGGATTGCTCTGCCCCACCGGTCCCGTTCCAAGCCAGCTACCTGCTTGAAACTGCACAATATGCTCACAAGCACCCTGTTCTTCACATGCAGAGGCAAGAAAGAGGCAGAATCGGTCTAATTCGGCCAGTCTGACAGTAAATGTGGTGGAGAGCAAAACAGCCGTTTCAGAGCGATAGGACGCTTTTTTGCACATTTCGACTTAAAAAGGCCCTGTCCTCACTGAATATTGAGCTGCAATGTGTGATTTGGATGAGGTTTTATCATTACAAGCTCGCATGGGATGTGTAATGAGGGAAAAAGCATGATTTTTATCCTCCACGAGAGGGGCCCTGACAGCGCCCCATTCATCCGGCTGAACGCGCACCCTCGCCGGCTTCCACTGCTCGGGCGAGCCGCTAGGATTGCTCTGCCCCACCGGTCCCGTTCCAAGCCAGCAACCTGCTTGAAACTGCACAATATGCTCACAAGCACCCTGTTCTTCACATGTAGAGGCAAGAAAGAGGCAGAATCGGTCTAATTCGGCCAGTCTGACAGTAAATGTGGTGGAGAGCAAAACAGCCGTTTCAGAGCGATAGGATGCTTTTTTGCACATTTCGACTTAAAAAGGCCCTGTCCTCACTGAATATTGAGCTGCAATGTGTGATTTGGATGAGGTTTTATCATTACAAGCTCGCATGGGATGTGTAATGAGGGAAAAAGCATGATTTTTATCCTCCACGAGAGGGGCCCTGACAGCGCCCCATTCATCCGGCTGAACGCGCACCCTCGCCGGCTTCCACTACTCGGGCGAGCCGCTAGGATTGCTCTGCCCCACCGGTCCCGTTCCAAGCCAGCTACCTGCGTGAAACTGCACAATATGCTCACTAGCACCCTGTTCTTCACATGTAGAGGCAAGAAAGAGGCAGAATCGGTCTAATTCGGCCAGTCTGACAGTAAATGTGGTGGAGAGCAAAACAGCCGTTTCAGAGCGATAGGATGCTTTTTTGCACATTTCGACTTAAAAAGGCCCTGTCCTCACTGAATATTGAGCTGCAATGTGTGATTTGGATGAGGTTTTGTCATTACAAGCTCGCATGGGATGTGTAATGAGGGAAAAAGCATGATTTTTATCCTCCACGAGAGGGGCCCTGACAGCGCCCCATTCATCCGGCTGAACGCGCACCCTCGCCGGCTTCCACTGCTCGGGCGAGCCGCTAGGATTGCTCTGCCCCACCGGTCCCGTTCCAAGCCAGCTACCTGCTTGAAACTGCACAATATGCTCACAAGCACCCTGTTCTTCACATGTAGAGGCAAGAAAGAGGCAGAATCGGTCTAATTCGGCCAGTCTGACAGTAAATGTGGTGGAGAGCAAAACAGCCGTTTCAGAGCGATAGGATGCTTTTTTGCACATTTCGACTTAAAAAGGCCCTGTCCTCACTGAATATTGAGCTGCAATGTGTGATTTGGATGAGGTTTTATCATTACAAGCTCGCATGGGATGTGTAATGAGGGAAAAAGCATGATTTTTATCCTCCACGAGAGGGGCCCTGACAGCGCCCCATTCATTCGGCTGAACGCGCACCCTCGCCGGCTTCCACTGCTCGGGCGAGCCGCTAGGATTGCTCTGCCCCACCGGTCCCGTTCCAAGCCAGCTACCTGCTTGAAACTGCACAATATGCTCACAAGCACCCTGTTCTTCACATGCAGAGGCAAGAAAGAGGCAGAATCGGTCTAATTCGGCCAGTCTGACAGTAAATGTGGTGGAGAGCAAAACAGCCGTTTCAGAGCGATAGGACGCTTTTTTGCACATTTCGACTTAAAAAGGCCCTGTCCTCACTGAATATTGAGCTGCAATGTGTGATTTGGATGAGGTTTTATCATTACAAGCTCGCATGGGATGTGTAATGAGGGAAAAAGCATGATTTTTATCCTCCACGAGAGGGGCCCTGACAGCGCCCCATTCATCCGGCTGAACGCGCACCCTCGCCGGCTTCCACTGCTCGGGCGAGCCGCTAGGATTGCTCTGCCCCACCGGTCCCGTTCCAAGCCAGCTACCTGCTTGAAACTGCACAATATGCTCACAAGCACCCTGTTCTTCACATGCAGAGGCAAGAAAGAGGCAGAATCGGTCTAATTCGGCCAGTCTGACAGTAAATGTGGTGGAGAGCAAAACAGCCGTTTCAGAGCGATAGGATGCTTTTTTGCACATTTCGACTTAAAAAGGCCCTGTCCTCACTGAATATTGAGCTGCAATGTGTGATTTGGATGAGGTTTTATCATTACAAGCTCGCATGGGATGTGTAATGAGGGAAAAAGCATGATTTTTATCCTCCACGAGAGGGGCCCTGACAGCGCCCCATTCATCCGGCTGAACGCGCACCCTCGCCGGCTTCCACTGCTCGGGCGAGCCGCTAGGATTGCTCTGCCCCACCGGTCCCGTTCCAAGCCAGCTACCTGCTTGAAACTGCACAATATGCTCACAAGCACCCTGTTCTTCACATGCAGAGGCAAGAAAGAGGCAGAATCGGTCTAATTCGGCCAGTCTGACAGTAAATGTGGTGGAGAGCAAAACAGCCGTTTCAGAGCGATAGGACGCTTTTTTGCACATTTCGACTTAAAAAGGCCCTGTCCTCACTGAATATTGAGCTGCAATGTGTGATTTGGATGAGGTTTTATCATTACAAGCTCGCATGGGATGTGTAATGAGGGAAAAAGCATGATTTTTATCCTCCACGAGAGGGGCCCTGACAGCGCCCCATTCATCCGGCTGAACGCGCACCCTCGCCGGCTTCCACTGCTCGGGCGAGCCGCTAGGATTGCTCTGCCCCACCGGTCCCGTTCCAAGCCAGCTACCTGCTTGAAACTGCACAATATGCTCACAAGCACCCTGTTCTTCACATGCAGAGGCAAGAAAGAGGCAGAATCGGTCTAATTCGGCCAGTCTGACAGTAAATGTGGTGGAGAGCAAAACAGCCGTTTCAGAGCGATAGGACGCTTTTTTGCACATTTCGACTTAAAAAGGCCCTGTCCTCACTGAATATTGAGCTGCAATGTGTGATTTGGATGAGGTTTTATCATTACAAGCTCGCATGGGATGTGTAATGAGGGAAAAAGCATGATTTCTATCCTCCACGAGAGGGGCCCTGACAGCGCCCCATTCATCCGGCTGAACGCGCACCCTCGCCGGCTTCCACTGCTCGGGCGAGCCGCTAGGATTGCTCTGCCCCACCGGTCCCGTTCCAAGCCAGCTACCTGCTTGAAACTGCACAATATGCTCACAAGCACCCTGTTCTTCACATGTAGAGGCAAGAAAGAGGCAGAATCGGTCTAATTCGGCCAGTCTGACAGTAAATGTGGTGGAGAGCAAAACAGCCGTTTCAGAGCGATAGGATGCTTTTTTGCACATTTCGACTTAAAAAGGCCCTGTCCTCACTGAATATTGAGCTGCAATGTGTGATTTGGATGAGGTTTTATCATTACAAGCTCGCATGGGATGTGTAATGAGGGAAAAAGCATGATTTTTATCCTCCACGAGAGGGGCCCTGACAGCGCCCCATTCATCCGGCTGAACGCGCACCCTCGCCGGCTTCCACTGCTCGGGCGAGCCGCTAGGATTGCTCTGCCCCACCGGTCCCGTTCCAAGCCAGCTACCTGCGTGAAACTGCACAATATGCTCACAAGCACCCTGTTCTTCACATGTAGAGGCAAGAAAGAGGCAGAATCGGTCTAATTCGGCCAGTCTGACAGTAAATGTGGTGGAGAGCAAAACAGCCGTTTCAGAGCGATAGGATGCATTTTTGCACATTTCGACTTAAAAAGGCCCTGTCCTCACTGAATATTGAGCTGCAATGTGAGATTTGGATGAGGTTTTATCATTACAAGCTCGCATGGGATGTGTAATGAGGGAAAAAGCATGATTTTTATCCTCCACGAGAGGGGCCCTGACAGCGCCCCATTCATCCGGCTGAACGCGCACCCTCGCCGGCTTCCACTGCTCGGGCGAGCCGCTAGGATTGCTCTGCCCCACCGGTCCCGTTCCAAGCCAGCTACCTGCTTGAAACTGCACAATATGCTCACAAGCACCCTGTTCTTCACATGCAGAGGCAAGAAAGAGGCAGAATCGGTCTAATTCGGCCAGTCTGACAGTAAATGTGGTGGAGAGCAAAACAGCCGTTTCAGAGCGATAGGATGCTTTTTTGCACATTTCGACTTAAAAAGGCCCTGTCCTCACTGAATATTGAGCTGCAATGTGTGATTTGGATGAGGTTTTATCATTACAAGCTCGCATGGGATGTGTAATGAGGGAAAAAGCATGATTTTTATCCTCCACGAGAGGGGCCCTGACAGCGCCCCATTCATCCGGCTGAACGCGCACCCTCGCCGGCTTCCACTGCTCGGGCGAGCCGCTAGGATTGCTCTGCCCCACCGGTCCCGTTCCAAGCCAGCTACCTGCTTGAAACTGCACAATATGCTCACAAGCACCCTGTTCTTCACATGCAGAGGCAAGAAAGAGGCAGAATCGGTCTAATTCGGCCAGTCTGACAGTAAATGTGGTGGAGAGCAAAACAGCCGTTTCAGAGCGATAGGACGCTTTTTTGCACATTTCGACTTAAAAAGGCCCTGTCCTCACTGAATATTGAGCTGCAATGTGTGATTTGGATGAGGTTTTATCATTACAAGCTCGCATGGGATGTGTAATGAGGGAAAAAGCATGATTTTTATCCTCCACGAGAGGGGCCCTGACAGCGCCCCATTCATCCGGCTGAACGCGCACCCTCGCCGGCTTCCACTGCTCGGGCGAGCCGCTAGGATTGCTCTGCCCCACCGGTCCCGTTCCAAGCCAGCTACCTGCTTGAAACTGCACAATATGCTCACAAGCACCCTGTTCTTCACATGTAGAGGCAAGAAAGAGGCAGAATCGGTCTAATTCGGCCAGTCTGACAGTAAATGTGGTGGAGAGCAAAACAGCCGTTTCAGAGCGATAGGATGCTTTTTTGCACATTTCGACTTAAAAAGGCCCTGTCCTCACTGAATATTGAGCTGCAATGTGTGATTTGGATGAGGTTTTATCATTACAAGCTCGCATGGGATGTGTAATGAGGGAAAAAGCATGATTTTTATCCTCCACGAGAGGGGCCCTGACAGCGCCCCATTCATCCGGCTGAACGCGCACCCTCGCCGGCTTCCACTGCTCGGGCGAGCCGCTAGGATTGCTCTGCCCCACCGGTCCCGTTCCAAGCCAGCTACCTGCTTGAAACTGCACAATATGCTCACAAGCACCCTGTTCTTCACATGCAGAGGCAAGAAAGAGGCAGAATCGGTCTAATTCGGCCAGTCTGACAGTAAATGTGGTGGAGAGCAAAACAGCCGTTTCAGAGCGATAGGACGCTTTTTTGCACATTTCGACTTAAAAAGGCCCTGTCCTCACTGAATATTGAGCTGCAATGTGTGATTTGGATGAGGTTTTATCATTACAAGCTCGCATGGGATGTGTAATGAGGGAAAAAGCATGATTTTTATCCTCCACGAGAGGGGCCCTGACAGCGCCCCATTCATCCGGCTGAACGCGCACCCTCGCCGGCTTCCACTGCTCGGGCGAGCCGCTAGGATTGCTCTGCCCCACCGGTCCCGTTCCAAGCCAGCTACCTGCTTGAAACTGCACAATATGCTCACAAGCACCCTGTTCTTCACATGCAGAGGCAAGAAAGAGGCAGAATCGGTCTAATTCGGCCAGTCTGACAGTAAATGTGGTGGAGAGCAAAACAGCCGTTTCAGAGCGATAGGACGCTTTTTTGCACATTTCGACTTAAAAAGGCCCTGTCCTCACTGAATATTGAGCTGCAATGTGTGATTTGGATGAGGTTTTATCATTACAAGCTCGCATGGGATGTGTAATGAGGGAAAAAGCATGATTTTTATCCTCCACGAGAGGGGCCCTGACAGCGCCCCATTCATCCGGCTGAACGCGCACCCTCGCCGGCTTCCACTGCTCGGGCGAGCCGCTAGGATTGCTCTGCCCCACCGGTCCCGTTCCAAGCCAGCTACCTGCTTGAAACTGCACAATATGCTCACAAGCACCCTGTTCTTCACATGTAGAGGCAAGAAAGAGGCAGAATCGGTCTAATTCGGCCAGTCTGACAGTAAATGTGGTGGAGAGCAAAACAGCCGTTTCAGAGCGATAGGATGCTTTTTTGCACATTTCGACTTAAAAAGGCCCTGTCCTCACTGAATATTGAGCTGCAATGTGTGATTTGGATGAGGTTTTATCATTACAAGCTCGCATGGGATGTGTAATGAGGGAAAAAGCATGATTTTTATCCTCCACGAGAGGGGCCCTGACAGCGCCCCATTCATCCGGCTGAACGCGCACCCTCGTCGGCTTCCACTGCTCGGGCGAGCCGCTAGGATTGCTCTGCCCCACCGGTCCCGTTCCAAGCCAGCTACCTGCTTGAAACTGCACAATATGCTCACAAGCACCCTGTTCTTCACATGCAGAGGCAAGAAAGAGGCAGAATCGGTCTAATTCGGCCAGTCTGACAGTAAATGTGGTGGAGAGCAAAACAGCCGTTTCAGAGCGATAGGACGCTTTTTTGCACATTTCGACTTAAAAAGGCCCTGTCCTCACTGAATATTGAGCTGCAATGTGTGATTTGGATGAGGTTTTATCATTACAAGCTCGCATGGGATGTGTAATGAGGGAAAAAGCATGATTTTTATCCTCCACGAGAGGGGCCCTGACAGCGCCCCATTCATCCGGCTGAACGCGCACCCTCGCCGGCTTCCACTGCTCGGGCGAGCCGCTAGGATTGCTCTGCCCCACCGGTCCCGTTCCAAGCCAGCAACCTGCTTGAAACTGCACAATATGCTCACAAGCACCCTGTTCTTCACATGTAGAGGCAAGAAAGAGGCAGAATCGGTCTAATTCGGCCAGTCTGACAGTAAATGTGGTGGAGAGCAAAACAGCCGTTTCAGAGCGATAGGATGCTTTTTTGCACATTTCGACTTAAAAAGGCCCTGTCCTCACTGAATATTGAGCTGCAATGTGTGATTTGGATGAGGTTTTATCATTACAAGCTCGCATGGGATGTGTAATGAGGGAAAAAGCATGATTTTTATCCTCCACGAGAGGGGCCCTGACAGCGCCCCATTCATCCGGCTGAACGCGCACCCTCGCCGGCTTCCACTACTCGGGCGAGCCGCTAGGATTGCTCTGCCCCACCGGTCCCGTTCCAAGCCAGCTACCTGCGTGAAACTGCACAATATGCTCACTAGCACCCTGTTCTTCACATGTAGAGGCAAGAAAGAGGCAGAATCGGTCTAATTCGGCCAGTCTGACAGTAAATGTGGTGGAGAGCAAAACAGCCGTTTCAGAGCGATAGGATGCTTTTTTGCACATTTCGACTTAAAAAGGCCCTGTCCTCACTGAATATTGAGCTGCAATGTGTGATTTGGATGAGGTTTTGTCATTACAAGCTCGCATGGGATGTGTAATGAGGGAAAAAGCATGATTTTTATCCTCCACGAGAGGGGCCCTGACAGCGCCCCATTCATCCGGCTGAACGCGCACCCTCGCCGGCTTCCACTGCTCGGGCGAGCCGCTAGGATTGCTCTGCCCCACCGGTCCCGTTCCAAGCCAGCTACCTGCTTGAAACTGCACAATATGCTCACAAGCACCCTGTTCTTCACATGTAGAGGCAAGAAAGAGGCAGAATCGGTCTAATTCGGCCAGTCTGACAGTAAATGTGGTGGAGAGCAAAACAGCCGTTTCAGAGCGATAGGATGCTTTTTTGCACATTTCGACTTAAAAAGGCCCTGTCCTCACTGAATATTGAGCTGCAATGTGTGATTTGGATGAGGTTTTATCATTACAAGCTCGCATGGGATGTGTAATGAGGGAAAAAGCATGATTTTTATCCTCCACGAGAGGGGCCCTGACAGCGCCCCATTCATTCGGCTGAACGCGCACCCTCGCCGGCTTCCACTGCTCGGGCGAGCCGCTAGGATTGCTCTGCCCCACCGGTCCCGTTCCAAGCCAGCTACCTGCTTGAAACTGCACAATATGCTCACAAGCACCCTGTTCTTCACATGCAGAGGCAAGAAAGAGGCAGAATCGGTCTAATTCGGCCAGTCTGACAGTAAATGTGGTGGAGAGCAAAACAGCCGTTTCAGAGCGATAGGACGCTTTTTTGCACATTTCGACTTAAAAAGGCCCTGTCCTCACTGAATATTGAGCTGCAATGTGTGATTTGGATGAGGTTTTATCATTACAAGCTCGCATGGGATGTGTAATGAGGGAAAAAGCATGATTTTTATCCTCCACGAGAGGGGCCCTGACAGCGCCCCATTCATCCGGCTGAACGCGCACCCTCGCCGGCTTCCACTGCTCGGGCGAGCCGCTAGGATTGCTCTGCCCCACCGGTCCCGTTCCAAGCCAGCTACCTGCTTGAAACTGCACAATATGCTCACAAGCACCCTGTTCTTCACATGCAGAGGCAAGAAAGAGGCAGAATCGGTCTAATTCGGCCAGTCTGACAGTAAATGTGGTGGAGAGCAAAACAGCCGTTTCAGAGCGATAGGATGCTTTTTTGCACATTTCGACTTAAAAAGGCCCTGTCCTCACTGAATATTGAGCTGCAATGTGTGATTTGGATGAGGTTTTATCATTACAAGCTCGCATGGGATGTGTAATGAGGGAAAAAGCATGATTTTTATCCTCCACGAGAGGGGCCCTGACAGCGCCCCATTCATCCGGCTGAACGCGCACCCTCGCCGGCTTCCACTGCTCGGGCGAGCCGCTAGGATTGCTCTGCCCCACCGGTCCCGTTCCAAGCCAGCTACCTGCTTGAAACTGCACAATATGCTCACAAGCACCCTGTTCTTCACATGTAGAGGCAAGAAAGAGGCAGAATCGGTCTAATTCGGCCAGTCTGACAGTAAATGTGGTGGAGAGCAAAACAGCCGTTTCAGAGCGATAGGATGCTTTTTTGCACATTTCGACTTAAAAAGGCCCTGTCCTCACTGAATATTGAGCTGCAATGTGTGATTTGGATGAGGTTTTATCATTACAAGCTCGCATGGGATGTGTAATGAGGGAAAAAGCATGATTTTTATCCTCCACGAGAGGGGCCCTGACAGCGCCCCATTCATCCGGCTGAACGCGCACCCTCGTCGGCTTCCACTGCTCGGGCGAGCCGCTAGGATTGCTCTGCCCCACCGGTCCCGTTCCAAGCCAGCTACCTGCTTGAAACTGCACAATATGCTCACAAGCACCCTGTTCTTCACATGCAGAGGCAAGAAAGAGGCAGAATCGGTCTAATTCGGCCAGTCTGACAGTAAATGTGGTGGAGAGCAAAACAGCCGTTTCAGAGCGATAGGACGCTTTTTTGCACATTTCGACTTAAAAAGGCCCTGTCCTCACTGAATATTGAGCTGCAATGTGTGATTTGGATGAGGTTTTATCATTACAAGCTCGCATGGGATGTGTAATGAGGGAAAAAGCATGATTTTTATCCTCCACGAGAGGGGCCCTGACAGCGCCCCATTCATCCGGCTGAACGCGCACCCTCGCCGGCTTCCACTGCTCGGGCGAGCCGCTAGGATTGCTCTGCCCCACCGGTCCCGTTCCAAGCCAGCTACCTGCTTGAAACTGCACAATATGCTCACAAGCACCCTGTTCTTCACATGCAGAGGCAAGAAAGAGGCAGAATCGGTCTAATTCGGCCAGTCTGACAGTAAATGTGGTGGAGAGCAAAACAGCCGTTTCAGAGCGATAGGACGCTTTTTTGCACATTTCGACTTAAAAAGGCCCTGTCCTCACTGAATATTGAGCTGCAATGTGTGATTTGGATGAGGTTTTATCATTACAAGCTCGCATGGGATGTGTAATGAGGGAAAAAGCATGATTTCTATCCTCCACGAGAGGGGCCCTGACAGCGCCCCATTCATCCGGCTGAACGCGCACCCTCGCCGGCTTCCACTGCTCGGGCGAGCCGCTAGGATTGCTCTGCCCCACCGGTCCCGTTCCAAGCCAGCTACCTGCTTGAAACTGCACAATATGCTCACAAGCACCCTGTTCTTCACATGTAGAGGCAAGAAAGAGGCAGAATCGGTCTAATTCGGCCAGTCTGACAGTAAATGTGGTGGAGAGCAAAACAGCCGTTTCAGAGCGATAGGATGCTTTTTTGCACATTTCGACTTAAAAAGGCCCTGTCCTCACTGAATATTGAGCTGCAATGTGTGATTTGGATGAGGTTTTATCATTACAAGCTCGCATGGGATGTGTAATGAGGGAAAAAGCATGATTTTTATCCTCCACGAGAGGGGCCCTGACAGCGCCCCATTCATCCGGCTGAACGCGCACCCTCGCCGGCTTCCACTGCTCGGGCGAGCCGCTAGGATTGCTCTGCCCCACCGGTCCCGTTCCAAGCCAGCTACCTGCGTGAAACTGCACAATATGCTCACAAGCACCCTGTTCTTCACATGTAGAGGCAAGAAAGAGGCAGAATCGGTCTAATTCGGCCAGTCTGACAGTAAATGTGGTGGAGAGCAAAACAGCCGTTTCAGAGCGATAGGATGCATTTTTGCACATTTCGACTTAAAAAGGCCCTGTCCTCACTGAATATTGAGCTGCAATGTGAGATTTGGATGAGGTTTTATCATTACAAGCTCGCATGGGATGTGTAATGAGGGAAAAAGCATGATTTTTATCCTCCACGAGAGGGGCCCTGACAGCGCCCCATTCATCCGGCTGAACGCGCACCCTCGCCGGCTTCCACTGCTCGGGCGAGCCGCTAGGATTGCTCTGCCCCACCGGTCCCGTTCCAAGCCAGCTACCTGCTTGAAACTGCACAATATGCTCACAAGCACCCTGTTCTTCACATGCAGAGGCAAGAAAGAGGCAGAATCGGTCTAATTCGGCCAGTCTGACAGTAAATGTGGTGGAGAGCAAAACAGCCGTTTCAGAGCGATAGGATGCTTTTTTGCACATTTCGACTTAAAAAGGCCCTGTCCTCACTGAATATTGAGCTGCAATGTGTGATTTGGATGAGGTTTTATCATTACAAGCTCGCATGGGATGTGTAATGAGGGAAAAAGCATGATTTTTATCCTCCACGAGAGGGGCCCTGACAGCGCCCCATTCATCCGGCTGAACGCGCACCCTCGCCGGCTTCCACTGCTCGGGCGAGCCGCTAGGATTGCTCTGCCCCACCGGTCCCGTTCCAAGCCAGCTACCTGCTTGAAACTGCACAATATGCTCACAAGCACCCTGTTCTTCACATGCAGAGGCAAGAAAGAGGCAGAATCGGTCTAATTCGGCCAGTCTGACAGTAAATGTGGTGGAGAGCAAAACAGCCGTTTCAGAGCGATAGGACGCTTTTTTGCACATTTCGACTTAAAAAGGCCCTGTCCTCACTGAATATTGAGCTGCAATGTGTGATTTGGATGAGGTTTTATCATTACAAGCTCGCATGGGATGTGTAATGAGGGAAAAAGCATGATTTTTATCCTCCACGAGAGGGGCCCTGACAGCGCCCCATTCATCCGGCTGAACGCGCACCCTCGCCGGCTTCCACTGCTCGGGCGAGCCGCTAGGATTGCTCTGCCCCACCGGTCCCGTTCCAAGCCAGCAACCTGCTTGAAACTGCACAATATGCTCACAAGCACCCTGTTCTTCACATGTAGAGGCAAGAAAGAGGCAGAATCGGTCTAATTCGGCCAGTCTGACAGTAAATGTGGTGGAGAGCAAAACAGCCGTTTCAGAGCGATAGGATGCTTTTTTGCACATTTCGACTTAAAAAGGCCCTGTCCTCACTGAATATTGAGCTGCAATGTGTGATTTGGATGAGGTTTTATCATTACAAGCTCGCATGGGATGTGTAATGAGGGAAAAAGCATGATTTTTATCCTCCACGAGAGGGGCCCTGACAGCGCCCCATTCATCCGGCTGAACGCGCACCCTCGCCGGCTTCCACTGCTCGGGCGAGCCGCTAGGATTGCTCTGCCCCACCGGTCCCGTTCCAAGCCAGCTACCTGCTTGAAACTGCACAATATGCTCACAAGCACCCTGTTCTTCACATGCAGAGGCAAGAAAGAGGCAGAATCGGTCTAATTCGGCCAGTCTGACAGTAAATGTGGTGGAGAGCAAAACAGCCGTTTCAGAGCGATAGGACGCTTTTTTGCACATTTCGACTTAAAAAGGCCCTGTCCTCACTGAATATTGAGCTGCAATGTGTGATTTGGATGAGGTTTTATCATTACAAGCTCGCATGGGATGTGTAATGAGGGAAAAAGCATGATTTTTATCCTCCACGAGAGGGGCCCTGACAGCGCCCCATTCATCCGGCTGAACGCGCACCCTCGCCGGCTTCCACTGCTCGGGCGAGCCGCTAGGATTGCTCTGCCCCACCGGTCCCGTTCCAAGCCAGCTACCTGCTTGAAACTGCACAATATGCTCACAAGCACCCTGTTCTTCACATGCAGAGGCAAGAAAGAGGCAGAATCGGTCTAATTCGGCCAGTCTGACAGTAAATGTGGTGGAGAGCAAAACAGCCGTTTCAGAGCGATAGGATGCTTTTTTGCACATTTCGACTTAAAAAGGCCCTGTCCTCACTGAATATTGAGCTGCAATGTGTGATTTGGATGAGGTTTTATCATTACAAGCTCGCATGGGATGTGTAATGAGGGAAAAAGCATGATTTTTATCCTCCACGAGAGGGGCCCTGACAGCGCCCCATTCATCCGGCTGAACGCGCACCCTCGCCGGCTTCCACTGCTCGGGCGAGCCGCTAGGATTGCTCTGCCCCACCGGTCCCGTTCCAAGCCAGCTACCTGCTTGAAACTGCACAATATGCTCACAAGCACCCTGTTCTTCACATGTAGAGGCAAGAAAGAGGCAGAATCGGTCTAATTCGGCCAGTCTGACAGTAAATGTGGTGGAGAGCAAAACAGCCGTTTCAGAGCGATAGGATGCTTTTTTGCACATTTCGACTTAAAAAGGCCCTGTCCTCACTGAATATTGAGCTGCAATGTGTGATTTGGATGAGGTTTTATCATTACAAGCTCGCATGGGATGTGTAATGAGGGAAAAAGCATGATTTTTATCCTCCACGAGAGGGGCCCTGACAGCGCCCCATTCATCCGGCTGAACGCGCACCCTCGTCGGCTTCCACTGCTCGGGCGAGCCGCTAGGATTGCTCTGCCCCACCGGTCCCGTTCCAAGCCAGCTACCTGCTTGAAACTGCACAATATGCTCACAAGCACCCTGTTCTTCACATGCAGAGGCAAGAAAGAGGCAGAATCGGTCTAATTCGGCCAGTCTGACAGTAAATGTGGTGGAGAGCAAAACAGCCGTTTCAGAGCGATAGGACGCTTTTTTGCACATTTCGACTTAAAAAGGCCCTGTCCTCACTGAATATTGAGCTGCAATGTGTGATTTGGATGAGGTTTTATCATTACAAGCTCGCATGGGATGTGTAATGAGGGAAAAAGCATGATTTTTATCCTCCACGAGAGGGGCCCTGACAGCGCCCCATTCATCCGGCTGAACGCGCACCCTCGCCGGCTTCCACTGCTCGGGCGAGCCGCTAGGATTGCTCTGCCCCACCGGTCCCGTTCCAAGCCAGCTACCTGCTTGAAACTGCACAATATGCTCACAAGCACCCTGTTCTTCACATGTAGAGGCAAGAAAGAGGCAGAATCGGTCTAATTCGGCCAGTCTGACAGTAAATGTGGTGGAGAGCAAAACAGCCGTTTCGATAGGATGCTTTTTTGCACATTTCGACTTAAAAAGGCCCTGTCCTCACTGAATATTGAGCTGCAATGTGTGATTTGGATGAGGTTTTATCATTACAAGCTCGCATGGGATGTGTAATGAGGGAAAAAGCATGATTTTTATCCTCCACGAGAGGGGCCCTGACAGCGCCCCATTCATCCGGCTGAACGCGCACCCTCGCCGGCTTCCACTGCTCGGGCGAGCCGCTAGGATTGCTCTGCCCCACCGGTCCCGTTCCAAGCCAGCTACCTGCTTGAAACTGCACAATATGCTCACAAGCACCCTGTTCTTCACATGTAGAGGCAAGAAAGAGGCAGAATCGGTCTAATTCGGCCAGTCTGACAGTAAATGTGGTGGAGAGCAAAACAGCCGTTTCAGAGCGATAGGATGCTTTTTTGCACATTTCGACTTAAAAAGGCCCTGTCCTCACTGAATATTGAGCTGCAATGTGTGATTTGGATGAGGTTTTATCATTACAAGCTCGCATGGGATGTGTAATGAGGGAAAAAGCATGATTTTTATCCTCCACGAGAGGGGCCCTGACAGCGCCCCATTCATCCGGCTGAACGCGCACCCTCGCCGGCTTCCACTGCTCGGGCGAGCCGCTAGGATTGCTCTGCCCCACCGGTCCCGTTCCAAGGCAGCTACCTGCGTGAAACTGCACAATATGCTCACAAGCACCCTGTTCTTCACATGTAGAGGCAAGAAAGAGGCAGAATCGGTCTAATTCGGCCAGTCTGACAGTAAATGTGGTGGAGAGCAAAACAGCCGTTTCAGAGCGATAGGATGCTTTTTTGCACATTTCGACTTAAAAAGGCCCTGTCCTCACTGAATATTGAGCTGCAATGTGAGATTTGGATGAGGTTTTATCATTACAAGCTCGCATGGGATGTGTAATGAGGGAAAAAGCATGATTTTTATCCTCCACGAGAGGGGCCCTGACAGCGCCCCATTCATCCGGCTGAACGCGCACCCTCGCCGGCTTCCACTGCTCGGGCGAGCCGCTAGGATTGCTCTGCCCCACCGGTCCCGTTCCAAGCCAGCTACCTGCTTGAAACTGCACAATATGCTCACAAGCACCCTGTTCTTCACATGCAGAGGCAAGAAAGAGGCAGAATCGGTCTAATTCGGCCAGTCTGACAGTAAATGTGGTGGAGAGCAAAACAGCCGTTTCAGAGCGATAGGATGCTTTTTTGCACATTTCGACTTAAAAAGGCCCTGTCCTCACTGAATATTGAGCTGCAATGTGTGATTTGGATGAGGTTTTATCATTACAAGCTCGCATGGGATGTGTAATGAGGGAAAAAGCATGATTTTTATCCTCCACGAGAGGGGCCCTGACAGCGCCCCATTCATCCGGCTGAACGCGCACCCTCGCCGGCTTCCACTGCTCGGGCGAGCCGCTAGGATTGCTCTGCCCCACCGGTCCCGTTCCAAGCCAGCTACCTGCTTGAAACTGCACAATATGCTCACAAGCACCCTGTTCTTCACATGCAGAGGCAAGAAAGAGGCAGAATCGGTCTAATTCGGCCAGTCTGACAGTAAATGTGGTGGAGAGCAAAACAGCCGTTTCAGAGCGATAGGACGCTTTTTTGCACATTTCGACTTAAAAAGGCCCTGTCCTCACTGAATATTGAGCTGCAATGTGTGATTTGGATGAGGTTTTATCATTACAAGCTCGCATGGGATGTGTAATGAGGGAAAAAGCATGATTTTTATCCTCCACGAGAGGGGCCCTGACAGCGCCCCATTCATCCGGCTGAACGCGCACCCTCGCCGGCTTCCACTGCTCGGGCGAGCCGCTAGGATTGCTCTGCCCCACCGGTCCCGTTCCAAGCCAGCTACCTGCTTGAAACTGCACAATATGCTCACAAGCACCCTGTTCTTCACATGTAGAGGCAAGAAAGAGGCAGAATCGGTCTAATTCGGCCAGTCTGACAGTAAATGTGTTGGAGAGCAAAACAGCCGTTTCAGAGCGATAGGATGCTTTTTTGCACATTTCGACTTAAAAAGGCCCTGTCCTCACTGAATATTGAGCTGCAATGTGAGATTTGGATGAGGTTTTATCATTACAAGCTCGCATGGGATGTGTAATGAGGGAAAAAGCATGATTTTTATCCTCCACGAGAGGGGCCCTGACAGCGCCCCATTCATCCGGCTGAACGCGCACCCTCGCCGGCTTCCACTGCTCGGGCGAGCCGCTAGGATTGCTCTGCCCCACCGGTCCCGTTCCAAGCCAGCTACCTGCTTGAAACTGCACAATATGCTCACAAGCACCCTGTTCTTCACATGCAGAGGCAAGAAAGAGGCAGAATCGGTCTAATTCGGCCAGTCTGACAGTAAATGTGGTGGAGAGCAAAACAGCCGTTTCAGAGCGATAGGATGCTTTTTTGCACATTTCGACTTAAAAAGGCCCTGTCCTCACTGAATATTGAGCTGCAATGTGAGATTTGGATGAGGTTTTATCATTACAAGCTCGCATGGGATGTGTAATGAGGGAAAAAGCATGATTTTTATCCTCCACGAGAGGGGCCCTGACAGCGCCCCATTCATCCGGCTGAACGCGCACCCTCGCCGGCTTCCACTGCTCGGGCGAGCCGCTAGGATTGCTCTGCCCCACCGGTCCCGTTCCAAGCCAGCTACCTGCTTGAAACTGCACAATATGCTCTCAAGCACCCTGTTCTTCACATGCAGAGGCAAGAAAGAGGCAGAATCGGTCTAATTCGGCCAGTCTGACAGTAAATGTGGTGGAGAGCAAAACAGCCGTTTCAGAGCGATAGGAC
This sequence comes from Chelon labrosus, assembly GCF_963514085.1. Lineage (NCBI taxonomy): Eukaryota > Metazoa > Chordata > Actinopteri > Mugiliformes > Mugilidae > Chelon > Chelon labrosus. The sequence goes on from NW_028181542.1 coordinate 97,368, forward strand.
GCTTTTTTGCACATTTCGACTTAAAAAGGCCCTGTCCTCACTGAATATTGAGCTGCAATGTGTGATTTGGATGAGGTTTTATCATTACAAGCTCGCATGGGATGTGTAATGAGGGAAAAAGCATGATTTTTATCCTCCACGAGAGGGGCCCTGACAGCGCCCCATTCATCCGGCTGAACGCGCACCCTCGCCGGCTTCCACTGCTCGGGCGAGCCGCTAGGATTGCTCTGCCCCACCGGTCCCGTTCCAAGCCAGCTACCTGCTTGAAACTGCACAATATGCTCACAAGCACCCTGTTCTTCACATGTAGAGGCAAGAAAGAGGCAGAATCGGTCTAATTCGGCCAGTCTGACAGTAAATGTGGTGGAGAGCAAAACAGCCGTTTCAGAGCGATAGGATGCTTTTTTGCACATTTCGACTTAAAAAGGCCCTGTCCTCACTGAATATTGAGCTGCAATGTGTGATTTGGATGAGGTTTTATCATTACAAGCTCGCATGGGATGTGTAATGAGGGAAAAAGCATGATTTTTATCCTCCACGAGAGGGGCCCTGACAGCGTCCCATTCATCCGGCTGAACGCGCACCCTCGCCGGCTTCCACTGCTCGGGCGAGCCGCTAGGATTGCTCTGCCCCACCGGTCACGTTCCAAGCCAGCTACCTGCTTGAAACTGCACAATATGCTCACAAGCACCCTGTTCTTCACATGTAGAGGCAAGAAAGAGGCAGAATCGGTCTAATTCGGCCAGTCTGACAGTAAATGTGGTGGAGAGCAAAACAGCCGTTTCAGAGCGATAGGATGCTTTTTTGCACATTTCGACTTAAAAAGGCCCTGTCCTCACTGAATATTGAGCTGCAATGTGTGATTTGGATGAGGTTTTATCATTACAAGCTCGCATGGGATGTGTAATGAGGGAAAAAGCATGATTTTTATCCTCCACGAGAGGGGCCCTGACAGCGCCCCATTCATCCGGCTGAACGCGCACCCTCGCCGTCTTCCACTACTCGGGCGAGCCGCTAGGATTGCTCTGCCCCACCGGTCCCGTTCCAAGGCAGCTACCTGCTTGAAACTGCACAATATGCTCACAAGCACCCTGTTCTTCACATGCAGAGGCAAGAAAGAGGCAGAATCGGTCTAATTCGGCCAGTCTGACAGTAAATGTGGTGGAGAGCAAAACAGCCGTTTCAGAGCGATAGGATGCTTTTTTGCACATTTCGACTTAAAAAGGCCCTGTCCTCACTGAATATTGAGCTGCAATGTGTGATTTGGATGAGGTTTTATCATTACAAGCTCGCATGGGATGTGTAATGAGGGAAAAAGCATGATTTTTATCCTCCACGAGAGGGGCCCTGACAGCGCCCCATTCATCCGGCTGAACGCGCAACCTCGCCGGCTTCCACTGCTCGGGCGAGCCGCTAGGATTGCTCTGCCCCACCGGTCCCGTTCCAAGCCAGCTACCTGCTTGAAACTGCACAATATGCTCACAAGCACCCTGTTCTTCACATGTAGAGGCAAGAAAGAGGCAGAATCGGTCTAATTCGGCCAGTCTGACAGTAAATGTGGTGGAGAGCAAAACAGCCGTTTCAGAGCGATAGGACGCTTTTTTGCACATTTCGACTTAAAAAGGCCCTGTCCTCACTGAATATTGAGCTGCAATGTGTGATTTGGATGAGGTTTTATCATTACAAGCTCGCATGGGATGTGTAATGAGGGAAAAAGCATGATTTTTATCCTCCACGAGAGGGGCCCTGACAGCGCCCCATTCATCCGGCTGAACGCGCACCCTCGCCGGCTTCCACTGCTCGGGCGAGCCGCTAGGATTGCTCTGCCCCACCGGTCCCGTTCCAAGGCAGCTACCTGCTTGAAACTGCACAATATGCTCACAAGCACCCTGTTCTTCACATGTAGAGGCAAGAAAGAGGCAGAATCGGTCTAATTCGGCCAGTCTGACAGTAAATGTGGTGGAGAGCAAAACAGCCGTTTCAGAGCGATAGGATGCTTTTTTGCACATTTCGACTTAAAAAGGCCCTGTCCTCACTGAATATTGAGCTGCAATGTGTGATTTGGATGAGGTTTTATCATTACAAGCTCGCATGGGATGTGTAATGAGGGAAAAAGCATGATTTTTATCCTCCACGAGAGGGGCCCTGACAGCGCCCCATTCATCCGGCTGAACGCGCACCCTCGCCGGCTTCCACTGCTCGGGCGAGCCGCTAGGATTGCTCTGCCCCACCGGTCCCGTTCCAAGCCAGCTACCTGCTTGAAACTGCACAATATGCTCACAAGCACCCTGTTCTTCACATGTAGAGGCAAGAAAGAGGCAGAATCGGTCTAATTCGGCCAGTCTGACAGTAAATGTGGTGGAGAGCAAAACAACCGTTTCAGAGCGAGAGGATGCTTTTTTGCACATTTCGACTTAAAAAGGCCCTGTCCTCACTGAATATTGAGCTGCAATGTGTGATTTGGATGAGGTTTTATCATTACAAGCTCGCATGGGATGTGTAATGAGGGAAAAAGCATGATTTTTATCCTCCACGAGAGGGGCCCTGACAGCGCCCCATTCATCCGGCTGAACGCGCACCCTCGCCGGCTTCCACTACTCGGGCGAGCCGCTAGGATTGCTCTGGCCCACCGGTCCCGTTCCAAGCCAGCTACCTGCGTGAAACTGCACAATATGCTCACTGGCACCCTGTTCTTCACATGTAGAGGCAAGAAAGAGGCAGAATCGGTCTAATTCGGCCAGTCTGACAGTAAATGTGGTGGAGAGCAAAACAGCCGTTTCAGAGCGATAGGATGCTTTTTTGCACATTTCGACTTAAAAAGGCCCTGTCCTCACTGAATATTGAGCTGCAATGTGTGATTTGGATGAGGTTTTGTCATTACAAGCTCGCATGGGATGTGTAATGAGGGAAAAAGCATGATTTTTATCCTCCACGAGAGGGGCCCTGACAGCGTCCCATTCATCCGGCTGAACGCGCACCCTCGCCGGCTTCCACTGCTCGGGCGAGCCGCTAGGATTGCTCTGCCCCACCGGTCCCGTTCCAAGCCAGCTACCTGCTTGAAACTGCACAATATGCTCACAAGCACCCTGTTCTTCACATGTAGAGGCAAGAAAGAGGCAGAATCGGTCTAATTCGGCCAGTCTGACAGTAAATGTGGTGGAGAGCAAAACAGCCGTTTCAGAGCGATAGGATGCTTTTTTGCACATTTCGACTTAAAAAGGCCCTGTCCTCACTGAATATTGAGCTGCAATGTGTGATTTGGATGAGGTTTTATCATTACAAGCTCGCATGGGATGTGTAATGAGGGAAAAAGCATGATTTTTATCCTCCACGAGAGGGGCCCTGACAGCGCCCCATTCATCCGGCTGAACGCGCACCCTCGCCGGCTTCCACTGCTCGGGCGAGCCGCTAGGATTGCTCTGCCCCACCGGTCCCGTTCCAAGCCAGCTACCTGCGTGAAACTGCACAATATGCTCACAAGCACCCTGTTCTTCACATGCAGAGGCAAGAAAGAGGCAGAATCGGTCTAATTCGGCCAGTCTGACAGTAAATGTGGTGGAGAGCAAAACAGCCGTTTCAGAGCGATAGGACGCTTTTTTGCACATTTCGACTTAAAAAGGCCCTGTCCTCACTGAATATTGAGCTGCAATGTGTGATTTGGATGAGGTTTTATCATTACAAGCTCGCATGGGATGTGTAATGAGGGAAAAAGCATGATTTTTATCCTCCACGAGAGGGGCCCTGACAGCGCCCCATTCATCCGGCTGAACGCGCACCCTCGCCGGCTTCCACTGCTCGGGCGAGCCGCTAGGATTGCTCTGCCCCACCGGTCCCGTTCCAAGGCAGCTACCTGCTTGAAACTGCACAATATGCTCACAAGCACCCTGTTCTTCACATGTAGAGGCAAGAAAGAGGCAGAATCGGTCTAATTCGGCCAGTCTGACAGTAAATGTGGTGGAGAGCAAAACAGCCGTTTCAGAGCGATAGGATGCTTTTTTGCACATTTCGACTTAAAAAGGCCCTGTCCTCACTGAATATTGAGCTGCAATGTGTGATTTGGATGAGGTTTTATCATTACAAGCTCGCATGGGATGTGTAATGAGGGAAAAAGCATGATTTTTATCCTCCACGAGAGGGGCCCTGACAGCGCCCCATTCATCCGGCTGAACGCGCACCCTCGCCGGCTTCCACTGCTCGGGCGAGCCGCTAGGATTGCTCTGCCCCACCGGTCCCGTTCCAAGCCAGCTACCTGCGTGAAACTGCACAGTATGCTCACAAGCACCCTGTTCTTCACATGTAGAGGCAAGAAAGAGGCAGAATCGGTCTAATTCGGCCAGTCTGACAGTAAATGTGGTGGAGAGCAAAACAGCCGTTTCAGAGCGATAGGATGCTTTTTTGCACATTTCGACTTAAAAAGGCCATGTCCTCACTGAATATTGAGCTGCAATGTGTGATTTGGATGAGGTTTTATCATTACAAGCTCGCATGGGATGTGTAATGAGGGAAAAAGCATGATTTTTATCCTCCACGAGAGGGGCCCTGACAGCGCCCCATTCATCCGGCTGAACGCGCACCCTCGCCGGCTTCCACTGCTCGGGCGAGCCGCTAGGATTGCTCTGCCCCACCGGTCCCGTTCCAAGCCAGCTACCTGCTTGAAACTGCACAATATGCTCACAAGCACCCTGTTCTTCACATGCAGAGGCAAGAAAGAGGCAGAATCGGTCTAATTCGGCCAGTCTGACAGTAAATGTGGTGGAGAGCAAAACAGCCGTTTCAGAGCGATAGGATGCTTTTTTGCACATTTCGACTTAAAAAGGCCCTGTCCTCACTGAATATTGAGCTGCAATGTGTGATTTGGATGAGGTTTTATCATTACAAGCTCGCATGGGATGTGTAATGAGGGAAAAAGCATGATTTTTATCCTCCACGAGAGGGGCCCTGACAGCGCCCCATTCATCCGGCTGAACGCGCACCCTCGCCGGCTTCCACTGCTCGGGCGAGCCGCTAGGATTGCTCTGCCCCACCGGTCCCGTTCCAAGCCAGCTACCTGCTTGAAACTGCACAATATGCTCACAAGCACCCTGTTCTTCACATGCAGAGGCAAGAAAGAGGCAGAATCGGTCTAATTCGGCCAGTCTGACAGTAAATGTGGTGGAGAGCAAAACAGCCGTTTCAGAGCGATAGGATGCTTTTTTGCACATTTCGACTTAAAAAGGCCCTGTCCTCACTGAATATTGAGCTGCAATGTGTGATTTGGATGAGGTTTTATCATTACAAGCTCGCATGGGATGTGTAATGAGGGAAAAAGCATGATTTTTATCCTCCACGAGAGGGGCCCTGACAGCGCCCCATTCATCCGGCTGAACGCGCACCCTCGCCGGCTTCCACTGCTCGGGCGAGCCGCTAGGATTGATCTGCCCCACCGGTCCCGTTCCAAGCCAGCTACCTGCGTGAAACTGCACAGTATGCTCACAAGCACCCTGTTCTTCACATGTAGAGGCAAGAAAGAGGCAGAATCGGTCTAATTCGGCCAGTCTGACAGTAAATGTGGTGGAGAGCAAAACAGCCGTTTCAGAGCGATAGGATGCTTTTTTGCACATTTCGACTTAAAAAGGCCCTGTCCTCACTGAATATTGAGCTGCAATGTGTGATTTGGATGAGGTTTTATCATTACAAGCTCGCATGGGATGTGTAATGAGGGAAAAAGCATGATTTTTATCCTCCACGAGAGGGGCCCTGACAGCGCCCCATTCATCCGGCTGAACGCGCACCCTCGCCGGCTTCCACTGCTCGGGCGAGCCGCTAGGATTGCTCTGCCCCACCGGTCCCGTTCCAAGCCAGCTACCTGCTTGAAACTGCACAATATGCTCACAAGCACCCTGTTCTTCACATGTAGAGGCAAGAAAGAGGCAGAATCGGTCTAATTCGGCCAGTCTGACAGTAAATGTGGTGGAGAGCAAAACAGCCGTTTCAGAGCGATAGGATACTTTTTTGCACATTTCGACTTAAAAAGGCCCTGTCCTCACTGAATATTGAGCTGCAATGTGTGATTTGGATGAGGTTTTATCATTACAAGCTCGCATGGGATGTGTAATGAGGGAAAAAGCATGATTTTTATCCTCCACGAGAGGGGCCCTGACAGCGCCCCATTCATCCGGCTGAACGCGCACCCTCGCCGGCTTCCACTGCTCGGGCGAGCCGCTAGGATTGCTCTGCCCCACCGGTCCCGTTCCAAGCCAGCTACCTGCTTGAAACTGCACAATATGCTCACAAGCACCCTGTTCTTCACATGCAGAGGCAAGAAAGAGGCAGAATCGGTCTAATTCGGCCAGTCTGACAGTAAATGTGGTGGAGAGCAAAACAGCCGTTTCAGAGCGATAGGACGCTTTTTTGCACATTTCGACTTAAAAAGGCCCTGTCCTCACTGAATATTGAGCTGCAATGTGTGATTTGGATGAGGTTTTATCATTACAAGCTCGCATGGGATGTGTAATGAGGGAAAAAGCATGATTTTTATCCTCCACGAGAGGGGCCCTGACAGCGCCCCATTCATCCGGCTGAACGCGCACCCTCGCCGGCTTCCACTGCTCGGGCGAGCCGCTAGGATTGCTCTGCCCCACCGGTCCCGTTCCAAGCCAGCTACCTGCTTGAAACTGCACAATATGGTCATAAGCACCCTGTTCTTCACATGCAGAGGCAAGAAAGAGGCAGAATCGGTCTAATTCGGCCAGTCTGACAGTAAATGTGGTGGAGAGCAAAACAGCCGTTTCAGAGCGTTAGGACGCTTTTTTGCACATTTCGACTTAAAAAGGCCCTGTCCTCACTGAATATTGAGCTGCAATGTGTGATTTGGATGAGGTTTTATCATTACAAGCTCGCATGGGATGTGTAATGAGGGAAAAAGCATGATTTTTATCCTCCACGAGAGGGGCCCTGACAGCGCCCCATTCATCCGGCTGAACGCGCACCCTCGCCGGCTTCCACTGCTCGGGCGAGCCGCTAGGATTGCTCTGCCCCACCGGTCCCGTTCCAAGCCAGCTACCTGCGTGAAACTGCACAATATGCTCACAAGCACCCTGTTCTTCACATGTAGAGGCAAGAAAGAGGCAGAATCGGTCTAATTCGGCCAGTCTGACAGTAAATGTGGTGGAGAGCAAAACAGCCGTTTCAGAGCGATAGGATGCTTTTTTGCACATTTCGACTTAAAAAGGCCCTGTCCTCACTGAATATTGAGCTGCAATGTGTGATTTGGATGAGGTTTTATCATTACAAGCTCGCATGGGATGTGTAATGAGGGAAAAAGCATGATTTTTATCCTCCACGAGAGGGGCCCTGACAGCGCCCCATTCATCCGGCTGAACGCGCACCCTCGCCGGCTTCCACTGCTCGGGCGAGCCGCTAGGATTGATCTGCCCCACCGGTCCCGTTCCAAGCCAGCTACCTGCGTGAAACTGCACAGTATGCTCACAAGCACCCTGTTCTTCACATGTAGAGGCAAGAAAGAGGCAGAATCGGTCTAATTCGGCCAGTCTGACAGTAAATGTGGTGGAGAGCAAAACAGCCGTTTCAGAGCGATAGGATGCTTTTTTGCACATTTCGACTTAAAAAGGCCCTGTCCTCACTGAATATTGAGCTGCAATGTGTGATTTGGATGAGGTTTTATCATTACAAGCTCGCATGGGATGTGTAATGAGGGAAAAAGCATGATTTTTATCCTCCACGAGAGGGGCCCTGACAGCGCCCCATTCATCCGGCTGAACGCGCACCCTCGCCGGCTTCCACTGCTCGGGCGAGCCGCTAGGATTGCTCTGCCCCACCGGTCCCGTTCCAAGCCAGCTACCTGCGTGAAACTGCACAATATGCTCACAAGCACCCTGTTCTTCACATGCAGAGGCAAGAAAGAGGCAGAATCGGTCTAATTCGGCCAGTCTGACAGTAAATGTGGTGGAGAGCAAAACAGCCGTTTCAGAGCGATAGGACGCTTTTTTGCACATTTCGACTTAAAAAGGCCCTGTCCTCACTGAATATTGAGCTGCAATGTGTGATTTGGATGAGGTTTTATCATTACAAGCTCGCATGGGATGTGTAATGAGGGAAAAAGCATGATTTTTATCCTCCACGAGAGGGGCCCTGACAGCGCCCCATTCATCCGGCTGAACGCGCACCCTCGCCGGCTTCCACTGCTCGGGCGAGCCGCTAGGATTGCTCTGCCCCACCGGTCCCGTTCCAAGCCAGCTACCTGCTTGAAACTGCACAATATGCTCACAAGCACCCTGTTCTTCACATGTAGAGGCAAGAAAGAGGCAGAATCGGTCTAATTCGGCCAGTCTGACAGTAAATGTGGTGGAGAGCAAAACAGCCGTTTCAGAGCGATAGGATGCTTTTTTGCACATTTCGACTTAAAAAGGCCCTGTCCTCACTGAATATTGAGCTGCAATGTGTGATTTGGATGAGGTTTTATCATTACAAGCTCGCATGGGATGTGTAATGAGGGAAAAAGCATGATTTTTATCCTCCACGAGAGGGGCCCTGACAGCGCCCCATTCATCCGGCTGAACGCGCACCCTCGCCGGCTTCCACTGCTCGGGCGAGCCGCTAGGATTGCTCTGCCCCACCGGTCCCGTTCCAAGCCAGCTACCTGCGTGAAACTGCACAATATGCTCACAAGCACCCTGTTCTTCACATGTAGAGGCAAGAAAGAGGCAGAATCGGTCTAATTCGGCCAGTCTGACAGTAAATGTGGTGGAGAGCAAAACAGCCGTTTCAGAGCGATAGGATGCTTTTTTGCACATTTCGACTTAAAAAGGCCCTGTCCTCACTGAATATTGAGCTGCAATGTGAGATTTGGATGAGGTTTTATCATTACAAGCTCGCATGGGATGTGTAATGAGGGAAAAAGCATGATTTTTATCCTCCACGAGAGGGGCCCTGACAGCGCCCCATTCATTCGGCTGAACGCGCACCCTCGCCGGCTTCCACTGCTCGGGCGAGCCGCTAGGATTGCTCTGCCCCACCGGTCCCGTTCCAAGCCAGCTACCTGCTTGAAACTGCACAATATGCTCACAAGCACCCTGTTCTTCACATGCAGAGGCAAGAAAGAGGCAGAATCGGTCTAATTCGGCCAGTCTGACAGTAAATGTGGTGGAGAGCAAAACAGCCGTTTCAGAGCGATAGGATGCTTTTTTGCACATTTCGACTTAAAAAGGCCCTGTCCTCACTGAATATTGAGCTGCAATGTGTGATTTGGATGAGGTTTTATCATTACAAGCTCGCATGGGATGTGTAATGAGGGAAAAAGCATGATTTTTATCCTCCACGAGAGGGGCCCTGACAGCGCCCCATTCATCCGGCTGAACGCGCACCCTCGCCGGCTTCCACTGCTCGGGCGAGCCGCTAGGATTGCTCTGCCCCACCGGTCCCGTTCCAAGCCAGCTACCTGCGTGAAACTGCACAATATGCTCACAATCACCCTGTTCTTCACATGTAGAGGCAAGAAAGAGGCAGAATCGGTCTAATTCGGCCAGTCTGACAGTAAATGTGGTGGAGAGCAAAACAGCCGTTTCAGAGCGATAGGATGCATTTTTGCACATTTCGACTTAAAAAGGCCCTGTCCTCACTGAATATTGAGCTGCAATGTGAGATTTGGATGAGGTTTTATCATTACAAGCTCGCATGGGATGTGTAATGAGGGAAAAAGCATGATTTTTATCCTCCACGAGAGGGGCCCTGACAGCGCCCCATTCATCCGGCTGAACGCGCACCCTCGCCGGCTTCCACTGCTCGGGCGAGCCGCTAGGATTGCTCTGCCCCACCGGTCCCGTTCCAAGCCAGCTACCTGCTTGAAACTGCACAATATGCTCACAAGCACCCTGTTCTTCACATGCAGAGGCAAGAAAGAGGCAGAATCGGTCTAATTCGGCCAGTCTGACAGTAAATGTGGTGGAGAGCAAAACAGCCGTTTCAGAGCGATAGGATGCTTTTTTGCACATTTCGACTTAAAAAGGCCCTGTCCTCACTGAATATTGAGCTGCAATGTGTGATTTGGATGAGGTTTTATCATTACAAGCTCGCATGGGATGTGTAATGAGGGAAAAAGCATGATTTTTATCCTCCACGAGAGGGGCCCTGACAGCGCCCCATTCATCCGGCTGAACGCGCACCCTCGCCGGCTTCCACTGCTCGGGCGAGCCGCTAGGATTGCTCTGCCCCACCGGTCCCGTTCCAAGCCAGCTACCTGCGTGAAACTGCACAATATGCTCACAAGCACCCTGTTCTTCACATGTAGAGGCAAGAAAGAGGCAGAATCGGTCTAATTCGGCCAGTCTGACAGTAAATGTGGTGGAGAGCAAAACAGCCGTTTCAGAGCGATAGGATGCATTTTTGCACATTTCGACTTAAAAAGGCCCTGTCCTCACTGAATATTGAGCTGCAATGTGAGATTTGGATGAGGTTTTATCATTACAAGCTCGCATGGGATGTGTAATGAGGGAAAAAGCATGATTTTTATCCTCCACGAGAGGGGCCCTGACAGCGCCCCATTCATCCGGCTGAACGCGCACCCTCGCCGGCTTCCACTGCTCGGGCGAGCCGCTAGGATTGCTCTGCCCCACCGGTCCCGTTCCAAGCCAGCTACCTGCTTGAAACTGCACAATATGCTCACAAGCACCCTGTTCTTCACATGCAGAGGCAAGAAAGAGGCAGAATCGGTCTAATTCGGCCAGTCTGACAGTAAATGTGGTGGAGAGCAAAACAGCCGTTTCAGAGCGATAGGATGCTTTTTTGCACATTTCGACTTAAAAAGGCCCTGTCCTCACTGAATATTGAGCTGCAATGTGTGATTTGGATGAGGTTTTATCATTACAAGCTCGCATGGGATGTGTAATGAGGGAAAAAGCATGATTTTTATCCTCCACGAGAGGGGCCCTGACAGCGCCCCATTCATCCGGCTGAACGCGCACCCTCGCCGGCTTCCACTGCTCGGGCGAGCCGCTAGGATTGCTCTGCCCCACCGGTCCCGTTCCAAGCCAGCTACCTGCTTGAAACTGCACAATATGCTCACAAGCACCCTGTTCTTCACATGCAGAGGCAAGAAAGAGGCAGAATCGGTCTAATTCGGCCAGTCTGACAGTAAATGTGGTGGAGAGCAAAACAGCCGTTTCAGAGCGATAGGACGCTTTTTTGCACATTTCGACTTAAAAAGGCCCTGTCCTCACTGAATATTGAGCTGCAATGTGTGATTTGGATGAGGTTTTATCATTACAAGCTCGCATGGGATGTGTAATGAGGGAAAAAGCATGATTTTTATCCTCCACGAGAGGGGCCCTGACAGCGCCCCATTCATCCGGCTGAACGCGCACCCTCGCCGGCTTCCACTGCTCGGGCGAGCCGCTAGGATTGCTCTGCCCCACCGGTCCCGTTCCAAGCCAGCTACCTGCTTGAAACTGCACAATATGCTCACAAGCACCCTGTTCTTCACATGTAGAGGCAAGAAAGAGGCAGAATCGGTCTAATTCGGCCAGTCTGACAGTAAATGTGGTGGAGAGCAAAACAGCCGTTTCAGAGCGATAGGATGCTTTTTTGCACATTTCGACTTAAAAAGGCCCTGTCCTCACTGAATATTGAGCTGCAATGTGTGATTTGGATGAGGTTTTATCATTACAAGCTCGCATGGGATGTGTAATGAGGGAAAAAGCATGATTTTTATCCTCCACGAGAGGGGCCCTGACAGCGCCCCATTCATCCGGCTGAACGCGCACCCTCGCCGGCTTCCACTACTCGGGCGAGCCGCTAGGATTGCTCTGCCCCACCGGTCCCGTTCCAAGCCAGCTACCTGCGTGAAACTGCACAATATGCTCACAAGCACCCTGTTCTTCACATGTAGAGGCAAGAAAGAGGCAGAATCGGTCTAATTCGGCCAGTCTGACAGTAAATGTGGTGGAGAGCAAAACAGCCGTTTCAGAGCGATAGGATGCTTTTTTGCACATTTCGACTTAAAAAGGCCCTGTCCTCACTGAATATTGAGCTGCAATGTGTGATTTGGATGAGGTTTTGTCATTACAAGCTCGCATGGGATGTGTAATGAGGGAAAAAGCATGATTTTTATCCTCCACGAGAGGGGCCCTGACAGCGCCCCATTCATCCGGCTGAACGCGCACCCTCGCCGGCTTCCACTGCTCGGGCGAGCCGCTAGGATTGCTCTGCCCCACCGGTCCCGTTCCAAGCCAGCTACCTGCTTGAAACTGCACAATATGCTCACAAGCACCCTGTTCTTCACATGTAGAGGCAAGAAAGAGGCAGAATCGGTCTAATTCGGCCAGTCTGACAGTAAATGTGGTGGAGAGCAAAACAGCCGTTTCAGAGCGATAGGATGCTTTTTTGCACATTTCGACTTAAAAAGGCCCTGTCCTCACTGAATATTGAGCTGCAATGTGTGATTTGGATGAGGTTTTATCATTACAAGCTCGCATGGGATGTGTAATGAGGGAAAAAGCATGATTTTTATCCTCCACGAGAGGGGCCCTGACAGCGCCCCATTCATCCGGCTGAACGCGCACCCTCGCCGGCTTCCACTACTCGGGCGAGCCGCTAGGATTGCTCTGCCCCACCGGTCCCGTTCCAAGCCAGCTACCTGCGTGAAACTGCACAATATGCTCACAAGCACCCTGTTCTTCACATGTAGAGGCAAGAAAGAGGCAGAATCGGTCTAATTCGGCCAGTCTGACAGTAAATGTGGTGGAGAGCAAAACAGCCGTTTCAGAGCGATAGGATGCTTTTTTGCACATTTCGACTTAAAAAGGCCCTGTCCTCACTGAATATTGAGCTGCAATGTGTGATTTGGATGAGGTTTTGTCATTACAAGCTCGCATGGGATGTGTAATGAGGGAAAAAGCATGATTTTTATCCTCCACGAGAGGGGCCCTGACAGCGCCCCATTCATCCGGCTGAACGCGCACCCTCGCCGGCTTCCACTGCTCGGGCGAGCCGCTAGGATTGCTCTGCCCCACCGGTCCCGTTCCAAGCCAGCTACCTGCGTGAAACTGCACAGTATGCTCACAAGCACCCTGTTCTTCACATGTAGAGGCAAGAAAGAGGCAGAATCGGTCTAATTCGGCCAGTCTGACAGTAAATGTGGTGGAGAGCAAAACAGCCGTTTCAGAGCGATAGGATGCTTTTTTGCACACTTCGACTTAAAAAGGCCCTGTCCTCACTGAATATTGAGCTGCAATGTGTGATTTGGATGAGGTTTTATCATTACAAGCTCGCATGGGATGTGTAATGAGGGAAAAAGCATGATTTTTATCCTCCACGAGAGGGGCCCTGACAGCGCCCCATTCATCCGGCTGAACGCGCACCCTCGCCGGCTTCCACTGCTCGGGCGAGCCGCTATGATTGCTCTGCCCCACCGGTCACGTTCCAAGCCAGCTACCTGCTTGAAACTGCACAATATGCTCACAAGCACCCTGTTCTTCACATGCAGAGGCAAGAAAGAGGCAGAATCGGTCTAATTCGGCCAGTCTGACAGTAAATGTGGTGGAGAGCAAAACAGCCGTTTCAGAGCGATAGGACGCTTTTTTGCACATTTCGACTTAAAAAGGCCCTGTCCTCACTGAATATTGAGCTGCAATGTGTGATTTGGATGAGGTTTTATCATTACAAGCTCGCATGGGATGTGTAATGAGGGAAAAAGCATGATTTTTATCCTCCACGAGAGGGGCCCTGACAGCGCCCCATTCATCCGGCTGAACGCGCACCCTCGCCGGCTTCCACTGCTCGGGCGAGCCGCTAGGATTGCTCTGCCCCACCGGTCCCGTTCCAAGCCAGCTACCTGCGTGAAACTGCACAGTATGCTCACAAGCACCCTGTTCTTCACATGTAGAGGCAAGAAAGAGGCAGAATCGGTCTAATTCGGCCAGTCTGACAGTAAATGTGGTGGAGAGCAAAACAGCCGTTTCAGAGCGATAGGATGCTTTTTTTCACATTTCGACTTAAAAAGGCCCTGTCCTCACTGAATATTGAGCTGCAATGTGTGATTTGGATGAGGTTTTATCATTACAAGCTCGCATGGGATGTGTAATGAGGGAAAAAGCATGATTTTTATCCTCCACGAGAGGGGCCCTGACAGCGCCCCATTCATCCGGCTGAACGCGCACCCTCGCCGGCTTCCACTGCTCGGGCGAGCCGCTAGGATTGCTCTGCCCCACCGGTCCCGTTCCAAGCCAGCTACCTGCTTGAAACTGCACAATATGCTCACAAGCACCCTGTTCTTCACATGTAGAGGCAAGAAAGAGGCAGAATCGGTCTAATTCGGCCAGTCTGACAGTAAATGTGGTGGAGAGCAAAACAGCCGTTTCAGAGCGATAGGATGCTTTTTTGCACATTTCGACTTAAAAAGGCCCTGTCCTCACTGAATATTGAGCTGCAATGTGTGATTTGGATGAGGTTTTATCATTACAAGCTCGCATGGGATGTGTAATGAGGGAAAAAGCATGATTTTTATCCTCCACGAGAGGGGCCCTGACAGCGCCCCATTCATCCGGCTGAACGCGCACCCTCGCCGGCTTCCACTGCTCGGGCGAGCCGCTAGGATTGCTCTGCCCCACCGGTCCCGTTCCAAGCCAGCTACCTGCGTGAAACTGCACAATATGCTCACAAGCACCCTGTTCTTCACATGTAGAGGCAAGAAAGAGGCAGAATCGGTCTAATTCGGCCAGTCTGACAGTAAATGTGGTGGAGAGCAAAACAGCCGTTTCAGAGCGATAGGATGCTTTTTTGCACATTTCGACTTAAAAAGGCCCTGTCCTCACTGAATATTGAGCTGCAATGTGAGATTTGGATGAGGTTTTATCATTACAAGCTCGCATGGGATGTGTAATGAGGGAAAAAGCATGATTTTTATCCTCCACGAGAGGGGCCCTGACAGCGCCCCATTCATTCGGCTGAACGCGCACCCTCGCCGGCTTCCACTGCTCGGGCGAGCCGCTAGGATTGCTCTGCCCCACCGGTCCCGTTCCAAGCCAGCTACCTGCTTGAAACTGCACAATATGCTCACAAGCACCCTGTTCTTCACATGCAGAGGCAAGAAAGAGGCAGAATCGGTCTAATTCGGCCAGTCTGACAGTAAATGTGGTGGAGAGCAAAACAGCCGTTTCAGAGCGATAGGATGCTTTTTTGCACATTTCGACTTAAAAAGGCCCTGTCCTCACTGAATATTGAGCTGCAATGTGTGATTTGGATGAGGTTTTATCATTACAAGCTCGCATGGGATGTGTAATGAGGGAAAAAGCATGATTTTTATCCTCCACGAGAGGGGCCCTGACAGCGCCCCATTCATCCGGCTGAACGCGCACCCTCGCCGGCTTCCACTGCTCGGGCGAGCCGCTAGGATTGCTCTGCCCCACCGGTCCCGTTCCAAGCCAGCTACCTGCGTGAAACTGCACAATATGCTCACAATCACCCTGTTCTTCACATGTAGAGGCAAGAAAGAGGCAGAATCGGTCTAATTCGGCCAGTCTGACAGTAAATGTGGTGGAGAGCAAAACAGCCGTTTCAGAGCGATAGGATGCATTTTTGCACATTTCGACTTAAAAAGGCCCTGTCCTCACTGAATATTGAGCTGCAATGTGAGATTTGGATGAGGTTTTATCATTACAAGCTCGCATGGGATGTGTAATGAGGGAAAAAGCATGATTTTTATCCTCCACGAGAGGGGCCCTGACAGCGCCCCATTCATCCGGCTGAACGCGCACCCTCGCCGGCTTCCACTGCTCGGGCGAGCCGCTAGGATTGCTCTGCCCCACCGGTCCCGTTCCAAGCCAGCTACCTGCTTGAAACTGCACAATATGCTCACAAGCACCCTGTTCTTCACATGCAGAGGCAAGAAAGAGGCAGAATCGGTCTAATTCGGCCAGTCTGACAGTAAATGTGGTGGAGAGCAAAACAGCCGTTTCAGAGCGATAGGATGCTTTTTTGCACATTTCGACTTAAAAAGGCCCTGTCCTCACTGAATATTGAGCTGCAATGTGTGATTTGGATGAGGTTTTATCATTACAAGCTCGCATGGGATGTGTAATGAGGGAAAAAGCATGATTTTTATCCTCCACGAGAGGGGCCCTGACAGCGCCCCATTCATCCGGCTGAACGCGCACCCTCGCCGGCTTCCACTGCTCGGGCGAGCCGCTAGGATTGCTCTGCCCCACCGGTCCCGTTCCAAGCCAGCTACCTGCGTGAAACTGCACAATATGCTCACAAGCACCCTGTTCTTCACATGTAGAGGCAAGAAAGAGGCAGAATCGGTCTAATTCGGCCAGTCTGACAGTAAATGTGGTGGAGAGCAAAACAGCCGTTTCAGAGCGATAGGATGCATTTTTGCACATTTCGACTTAAAAAGGCCCTGTCCTCACTGAATATTGAGCTGCAATGTGAGATTTGGATGAGGTTTTATCATTACAAGCTCGCATGGGATGTGTAATGAGGGAAAAAGCATGATTTTTATCCTCCACGAGAGGGGCCCTGACAGCGCCCCATTCATCCGGCTGAACGCGCACCCTCGCCGGCTTCCACTGCTCGGGCGAGCCGCTAGGATTGCTCTGCCCCACCGGTCCCGTTCCAAGCCAGCTACCTGCTTGAAACTGCACAATATGCTCACAAGCACCCTGTTCTTCACATGCAGAGGCAAGAAAGAGGCAGAATCGGTCTAATTCGGCCAGTCTGACAGTAAATGTGGTGGAGAGCAAAACAGCCGTTTCAGAGCGATAGGATGCTTTTTTGCACATTTCGACTTAAAAAGGCCCTGTCCTCACTGAATATTGAGCTGCAATGTGTGATTTGGATGAGGTTTTATCATTACAAGCTCGCATGGGATGTGTAATGAGGGAAAAAGCATGATTTTTATCCTCCACGAGAGGGGCCCTGACAGCGCCCCATTCATCCGGCTGAACGCGCACCCTCGCCGGCTTCCACTGCTCGGGCGAGCCGCTAGGATTGCTCTGCCCCACCGGTCCCGTTCCAAGCCAGCTACCTGCTTGAAACTGCACAATATGCTCACAAGCACCCTGTTCTTCACATGCAGAGGCAAGAAAGAGGCAGAATCGGTCTAATTCGGCCAGTCTGACAGTAAATGTGGTGGAGAGCAAAACAGCCGTTTCAGAGCGATAGGACGCTTTTTTGCACATTTCGACTTAAAAAGGCCCTGTCCTCACTGAATATTGAGCTGCAATGTGTGATTTGGATGAGGTTTTATCATTACAAGCTCGCATGGGATGTGTAATGAGGGAAAAAGCATGATTTTTATCCTCCACGAGAGGGGCCCTGACAGCGCCCCATTCATCCGGCTGAACGCGCACCCTCGCCGGCTTCCACTGCTCGGGCGAGCCGCTAGGATTGCTCTGCCCCACCGGTCCCGTTCCAAGCCAGCTACCTGCTTGAAACTGCACAATATGCTCACAAGCACCCTGTTCTTCACATGTAGAGGCAAGAAAGAGGCAGAATCGGTCTAATTCGGCCAGTCTGACAGTAAATGTGGTGGAGAGCAAAACAGCCGTTTCAGAGCGATAGGATGCTTTTTTGCACATTTCGACTTAAAAAGGCCCTGTCCTCACTGAATATTGAGCTGCAATGTGTGATTTGGATGAGGTTTTATCATTACAAGCTCGCATGGGATGTGTAATGAGGGAAAAAGCATGATTTTTATCCTCCACGAGAGGGGCCCTGACAGCGCCCCATTCATCCGGCTGAACGCGCACCCTCGCCGGCTTCCACTACTCGGGCGAGCCGCTAGGATTGCTCTGCCCCACCGGTCCCGTTCCAAGCCAGCTACCTGCGTGAAACTGCACAATATGCTCACAAGCACCCTGTTCTTCACATGTAGAGGCAAGAAAGAGGCAGAATCGGTCTAATTCGGCCAGTCTGACAGTAAATGTGGTGGAGAGCAAAACAGCCGTTTCAGAGCGATAGGATGCTTTTTTGCACATTTCGACTTAAAAAGGCCCTGTCCTCACTGAATATTGAGCTGCAATGTGTGATTTGGATGAGGTTTTGTCATTACAAGCTCGCATGGGATGTGTAATGAGGGAAAAAGCATGATTTTTATCCTCCACGAGAGGGGCCCTGACAGCGCCCCATTCATCCGGCTGAACGCGCACCCTCGCCGGCTTCCACTGCTCGGGCGAGCCGCTAGGATTGCTCTGCCCCACCGGTCCCGTTCCAAGCCAGCTACCTGCTTGAAACTGCACAATATGCTCACAAGCACCCTGTTCTTCACATGTAGAGGCAAGAAAGAGGCAGAATCGGTCTAATTCGGCCAGTCTGACAGTAAATGTGGTGGAGAGCAAAACAGCCGTTTCAGAGCGATAGGATGCTTTTTTGCACATTTCGACTTAAAAAGGCCCTGTCCTCACTGAATATTGAGCTGCAATGTGTGATTTGGATGAGGTTTTATCATTACAAGCTCGCATGGGATGTGTAATGAGGGAAAAAGCATGATTTTTATCCTCCACGAGAGGGGCCCTGACAGCGCCCCATTCATCCGGCTGAACGCGCACCCTCGCCGGCTTCCACTACTCGGGCGAGCCGCTAGGATTGCTCTGCCCCACCGGTCCCGTTCCAAGCCAGCTACCTGCGTGAAACTGCACAATATGCTCACAAGCACCCTGTTCTTCACATGTAGAGGCAAGAAAGAGGCAGAATCGGTCTAATTCGGCCAGTCTGACAGTAAATGTGGTGGAGAGCAAAACAGCCGTTTCAGAGCGATAGGATGCTTTTTTGCACATTTCGACTTAAAAAGGCCCTGTCCTCACTGAATATTGAGCTGCAATGTGTGATTTGGATGAGGTTTTGTCATTACAAGCTCGCATGGGATGTGTAATGAGGGAAAAAGCATGATTTTTATCCTCCACGAGAGGGGCCCTGACAGCGCCCCATTCATCCGGCTGAACGCGCACCCTCGCCGGCTTCCACTGCTCGGGCGAGCCGCTAGGATTGCTCTGCCCCACCGGTCCCGTTCCAAGCCAGCTACCTGCGTGAAACTGCACAGTATGCTCACAAGCACCCTGTTCTTCACATGTAGAGGCAAGAAAGAGGCAGAATCGGTCTAATTCGGCCAGTCTGACAGTAAATGTGGTGGAGAGCAAAACAGCCGTTTCAGAGCGATAGGATGCTTTTTTGCACACTTCGACTTAAAAAGGCCCTGTCCTCACTGAATATTGAGCTGCAATGTGTGATTTGGATGAGGTTTTATCATTACAAGCTCGCATGGGATGTGTAATGAGGGAAAAAGCATGATTTTTATCCTCCACGAGAGGGGCCCTGACAGCGCCCCATTCATCCGGCTGAACGCGCACCCTCGCCGGCTTCCACTGCTCGGGCGAGCCGCTATGATTGCTCTGCCCCACCGGTCACGTTCCAAGCCAGCTACCTGCTTGAAACTGCACAATATGCTCACAAGCACCCTGTTCTTCACATGCAGAGGCAAGAAAGAGGCAGAATCGGTCTAATTCGGCCAGTCTGACAGTAAATGTGGTGGAGAGCAAAACAGCCGTTTCAGAGCGATAGGACGCTTTTTTGCACATTTCGACTTAAAAAGGCCCTGTCCTCACTGAATATTGAGCTGCAATGTGTGATTTGGATGAGGTTTTATCATTACAAGCTCGCATGGGATGTGTAATGAGGGAAAAAGCATGATTTTTATCCTCCACGAGAGGGGCCCTGACAGCGCCCCATTCATCCGGCTGAACGCGCACCCTCGCCGGCTTCCACTGCTCGGGCGAGCCGCTAGGATTGCTCTGCCCCACCGGTCCCGTTCCAAGCCAGCTACCTGCGTGAAACTGCACAGTATGCTCACAAGCACCCTGTTCTTCACATGTAGAGGCAAGAAAGAGGCAGAATCGGTCTAATTCGGCCAGTCTGACAGTAAATGTGGTGGAGAGCAAAACAGCCGTTTCAGAGCGATAGGATGCTTTTTTTCACATTTCGACTTAAAAAGGCCCTGTCCTCACTGAATATTGAGCTGCAATGTGTGATTTGGATGAGGTTTTATCATTACAAGCTCGCATGGGATGTGTAATGAGGGAAAAAGCATGATTTTTATCCTCCACGAGAGGGGCCCTGACAGCGCCCCATTCATCCGGCTGAACGCGCACCCTCGCCGGCTTCCACTGCTCGGGCGAGCCGCTAGGATTGCTCTGCCCCACCGGTCCCGTTCCAAGCCAGCTACCTGCTTGAAACTGCACAATATGCTCACAAGCACCCTGTTCTTCACATGCAGAGGCAAGAAAGAGGCAGAATCGGTCTAATTCGGCCAGTCTGACAGTAAATGTGGTGGAGAGCAAAACAGCCGTTTCAGAGCGATAGGACGCTTTTTTGCACATTTCGACTTAAAAAGGCCCTGTCCTCACTGAATATTGAGCTGCAATGTGTGATTTGGATGAGGTTTTATCATTACAAGCTCGCATGGGATGTGTAATGAGGGAAAAAGCATGATTTTTATCCTCCACGAGAGGGGCCCTGACAGCGCCCCATTCATCCGGCTGAACGCGCACCCTCGCCGGCTTCCACTGCTCGGGCGAGCCGCTAGGATTGCTCTGCCCCACCGGTCCCGTTCCAAGCCAGCTACCTGCTTGAAACTGCACAATATGGTCATAAGCACCCTGTTCTTCACATGCAGAGGCAAGAAAGAGGCAGAATCGGTCTAATTCGGCCAGTCTGACAGTAAATGTGGTGGAGAGCAAAACAGCCGTTTCAGAGCGTTAGGACGCTTTTTTGCACATTTCGACTTAAAAAGGCCCTGTCCTCACTGAATATTGAGCTGCAATGTGTGATTTGGATGAGGTTTTATCATTACAAGCTCGCATGGGATGTGTAATGAGGGAAAAAGCATGATTTTTATCCTCCACGAGAGGGGCCCTGACAGCGCCCCATTCATCCGGCTGAACGCGCACCCTCGCCGGCTTCCACTGCTCGGGCGAGCCGCTAGGATTGCTCTGCCCCACCGGTCCCGTTCCAAGCCAGCTACCTGCGTGAAACTGCACAATATGCTCACAAGCACCCTGTTCTTCACATGTAGAGGCAAGAAAGAGGCAGAATCGGTCTAATTCGGCCAGTCTGACAGTAAATGTGGTGGAGAGCAAAACAGCCGTTTCAGAGCGATAGGATGCTTTTTTGCACATTTCGACTTAAAAAGGCCCTGTCCTCACTGAATATTGAGCTGCAATGTGTGATTTGGATGAGGTTTTATCATTACAAGCTCGCATGGGATGTGTAATGAGGGAAAAAGCATGATTTTTATCCTCCACGAGAGGGGCCCTGACAGCGCCCCATTCATCCGGCTGAACGCGCACCCTCGCCGGCTTCCACTGCTCGGGCGAGCCGCTAGGATTGATCTGCCCCACCGGTCCCGTTCCAAGCCAGCTACCTGCGTGAAACTGCACAGTATGCTCACAAGCACCCTGTTCTTCACATGTAGAGGCAAGAAAGAGGCAGAATCGGTCTAATTCGGCCAGTCTGACAGTAAATGTGGTGGAGAGCAAAACAGCCGTTTCAGAGCGATAGGATGCTTTTTTGCACATTTCGACTTAAAAAGGCCCTGTCCTCACTGAATATTGAGCTGCAATGTGTGATTTGGATGAGGTTTTATCATTACAAGCTCGCATGGGATGTGTAATGAGGGAAAAAGCATGATTTTTATCCTCCACGAGAGGGGCCCTGACAGCGCCCCATTCATCCGGCTGAACGCGCACCCTCGCCGGCTTCCACTGCTCGGGCGAGCCGCTAGGATTGCTCTGCCCCACCGGTCCCGTTCCAAGCCAGCTACCTGCGTGAAACTGCACAATATGCTCACAAGCACCCTGTTCTTCACATGCAGAGGCAAGAAAGAGGCAGAATCGGTCTAATTCGGCCAGTCTGACAGTAAATGTGGTGGAGAGCAAAACAGCCGTTTCAGAGCGATAGGACGCTTTTTTGCACATTTCGACTTAAAAAGGCCCTGTCCTCACTGAATATTGAGCTGCAATGTGTGATTTGGATGAGGTTTTATCATTACAAGCTCGCATGGGATGTGTAATGAGGGAAAAAGCATGATTTTTATCCTCCACGAGAGGGGCCCTGACAGCGCCCCATTCATCCGGCTGAACGCGCACCCTCGCCGGCTTCCACTGCTCGGGCGAGCCGCTAGGATTGCTCTGCCCCACCGGTCCCGTTCCAAGCCAGCTACCTGCTTGAAACTGCACAATATGCTCACAAGCACCCTGTTCTTCACATGTAGAGGCAAGAAAGAGGCAGAATCGGTCTAATTCGGCCAGTCTGACAGTAAATGTGGTGGAGAGCAAAACAGCCGTTTCAGAGCGATAGGATGCTTTTTTGCACATTTCGACTTAAAAAGGCCCTGTCCTCACTGAATATTGAGCTGCAATGTGTGATTTGGATGAGGTTTTATCATTACAAGCTCGCATGGGATGTGTAATGAGGGAAAAAGCATGATTTTTATCCTCCACGAGAGGGGCCCTGACAGCGCCCCATTCATCCGGCTGAACGCGCACCCTCGCCGGCTTCCACTGCTCGGGCGAGCCGCTAGGATTGCTCTGCCCCACCGGTCCCGTTCCAAGCCAGCTACCTGCGTGAAACTGCACAATATGCTCACAAGCACCCTGTTCTTCACATGTAGAGGCAAGAAAGAGGCAGAATCGGTCTAATTCGGCCAGTCTGACAGTAAATGTGGTGGAGAGCAAAACAGCCGTTTCAGAGCGATAGGATGCTTTTTTGCACATTTCGACTTAAAAAGGCCCTGTCCTCACTGAATATTGAGCTGCAATGTGAGATTTGGATGAGGTTTTATCATTACAAGCTCGCATGGGATGTGTAATGAGGGAAAAAGCATGATTTTTATCCTCCACGAGAGGGGCCCTGACAGCGCCCCATTCATTCGGCTGAACGCGCACCCTCGCCGGCTTCCACTGCTCGGGCGAGCCGCTAGGATTGCTCTGCCCCACCGGTCCCGTTCCAAGCCAGCTACCTGCTTGAAACTGCACAATATGCTCACAAGCACCCTGTTCTTCACATGCAGAGGCAAGAAAGAGGCAGAATCGGTCTAATTCGGCCAGTCTGACAGTAAATGTGGTGGAGAGCAAAACAGCCGTTTCAGAGCGATAGGATGCTTTTTTGCACATTTCGACTTAAAAAGGCCCTGTCCTCACTGAATATTGAGCTGCAATGTGTGATTTGGATGAGGTTTTATCATTACAAGCTCGCATGGGATGTGTAATGAGGGAAAAAGCATGATTTTTATCCTCCACGAGAGGGGCCCTGACAGCGCCCCATTCATCCGGCTGAACGCGCACCCTCGCCGGCTTCCACTGCTCGGGCGAGCCGCTAGGATTGCTCTGCCCCACCGGTCCCGTTCCAAGCCAGCTACCTGCGTGAAACTGCACAATATGCTCACAATCACCCTGTTCTTCACATGTAGAGGCAAGAAAGAGGCAGAATCGGTCTAATTCGGCCAGTCTGACAGTAAATGTGGTGGAGAGCAAAACAGCCGTTTCAGAGCGATAGGATGCATTTTTGCACATTTCGACTTAAAAAGGCCCTGTCCTCACTGAATATTGAGCTGCAATGTGAGATTTGGATGAGGTTTTATCATTACAAGCTCGCATGGGATGTGTAATGAGGGAAAAAGCATGATTTTTATCCTCCACGAGAGGGGCCCTGACAGCGCCCCATTCATCCGGCTGAACGCGCACCCTCGCCGGCTTCCACTGCTCGGGCGAGCCGCTAGGATTGCTCTGCCCCACCGGTCCCGTTCCAAGCCAGCTACCTGCTTGAAACTGCACAATATGCTCACAAGCACCCTGTTCTTCACATGCAGAGGCAAGAAAGAGGCAGAATCGGTCTAATTCGGCCAGTCTGACAGTAAATGTGGTGGAGAGCAAAACAGCCGTTTCAGAGCGATAGGATGCTTTTTTGCACATTTCGACTTAAAAAGGCCCTGTCCTCACTGAATATTGAGCTGCAATGTGTGATTTGGATGAGGTTTTATCATTACAAGCTCGCATGGGATGTGTAATGAGGGAAAAAGCATGATTTTTATCCTCCACGAGAGGGGCCCTGACAGCGCCCCATTCATCCGGCTGAACGCGCACCCTCGCCGGCTTCCACTGCTCGGGCGAGCCGCTAGGATTGCTCTGCCCCACCGGTCCCGTTCCAAGCCAGCTACCTGCGTGAAACTGCACAATATGCTCACTGGCACCCTGTTCTTCACATGTAGAGGCAAGAAAGAGGCAGAATCGGTCTAATTCGGCCAGTCTGACAGTAAATGTGGTGGAGAGCAAAACAGCCGTTTCAGAGCGATAGGATGCATTTTTGCACATTTCGACTTAAAAAGGCCCTGTCCTCACTGAATATTGAGCTGCAATGTGAGATTTGGATGAGGTTTTATCATTACAAGCTCGCATGGGATGTGTAATGAGGGAAAAAGCATGATTTTTATCCTCCACGAGAGGGGCCCTGACAGCGCCCCATTCATCCGGCTGAACGCGCACCCTCGCCGGCTTCCACTGCTCGGGCGAGCCGCTAGGATTGCTCTGCCCCACCGGTCCCGTTCCAAGCCAGCTACCTGCTTGAAACTGCACAATATGCTCACAAGCACCCTGTTCTTCACATGCAGAGGCAAGAAAGAGGCAGAATCGGTCTAATTCGGCCAGTCTGACAGTAAATGTGGTGGAGAGCAAAACAGCCGTTTCAGAGCGATAGGATGCTTTTTTGCACATTTCGACTTAAAAAGGCCCTGTCCTCACTGAATATTGAGCTGCAATGTGTGATTTGGATGAGGTTTTATCATTACAAGCTCGCATGGGATGTGTAATGAGGGAAAAAGCATGATTTTTATCCTCCACGAGAGGGGCCCTGACAGCGCCCCATTCATCCGGCTGAACGCGCACCCTCGCCGGCTTCCACTGCTCGGGCGAGCCGCTAGGATTGCTCTGCCCCACCGGTCCCGTTCCAAGCCAGCTACCTGCGTGAAACTGCACAATATGCTCACTGGCACCCTGTTCTTCACATGTAGAGGCAAGAAAGAGGCAGAATCGGTCTAATTCGGCCAGTCTGACAGTAAATGTGGTGGAGAGCAAAACAGCCGTTTCAGAGCGATAGGATGCATTTTTGCACATTTCGACTTAAAAAGGCCCTGTCCTCACTGAATATTGAGCTGCAATGTGAGATTTGGATGAGGTTTTATCATTACAAGCTCGCATGGGATGTGTAATGAGGGAAAAAGCATGATTTTTATCCTCCACGAGAGGGGCCCTGACAGCGCCCCATTCATCCGGCTGAACGCGCACCCTCGCCGGCTTCCACTGCTCGGGCGAGCCGCTAGGATTGCTCTGCCCCACCGGTCCCGTTCCAAGCCAGCTACCTGCTTGAAACTGCACAATATGCTCACAAGCACCCTGTTCTTCACATGCAGAGGCAAGAAAGAGGCAGAATCGGTCTAATTCGGCCAGTCTGACAGTAAATGTGGTGGAGAGCAAAACAGCCGTTTCAGAGCGATAGGATGCTTTTTTGCACATTTCGACTTAAAAAGGCCCTGTCCTCACTGAATATTGAGCTGCAATGTGTGATTTGGATGAGGTTTTATCATTACAAGCTCGCATGGGATGTGTAATGAGGGAAAAAGCATGATTTTTATCCTCCACGAGAGGGGCCCTGACAGCGCCCCATTCATCCGGCTGAACGCGCACCCTCGCCGGCTTCCACTGCTCGGGCGAGCCGCTAGGATTGCTCTGCCCCACCGGTCCCGTTCCAAGCCAGCTACCTGCTTGAAACTGCACAATATGCTCACAAGCACCCTGTTCTTCACATGCAGAGGCAAGAAAGAGGCAGAATCGGTCTAATTCGGCCAGTCTGACAGTAAATGTGGTGGAGAGCAAAACAGCCGTTTCAGAGCGATAGGACGCTTTTTTGCACATTTCGACTTAAAAAGGCCCTGTCCTCACTGAATATTGAGCTGCAATGTGTGATTTGGATGAGGTTTTATCATTACAAGCTCGCATGGGATGTGTAATGAGGGAAAAAGCATGATTTTTATCCTCCACGAGAGGGGCCCTGACAGCGCCCCATTCATCCGGCTGAACGCGCACCCTCGCCGGCTTCCACTGCTCGGGCGAGCCGCTAGGATTGCTCTGCCCCACCGGTCCCGTTCCAAGCCAGCTACCTGCTTGAAACTGCACAATATGCTCACAAGCACCCTGTTCTTCACATGTAGAGGCAAGAAAGAGGCAGAATCGGTCTAATTCGGCCAGTCTGACAGTAAATGTGGTGGAGAGCAAAACAGCCGTTTCAGAGCGATAGGATGCTTTTTTGCACATTTCGACTTAAAAAGGCCCTGTCCTCACTGAATATTGAGCTGCAATGTGTGATTTGGATGAGGTTTTATCATTACAAGCTCGCATGGGATGTGTAATGAGGGAAAAAGCATGATTTTTATCCTCCACGAGAGGGGCCCTGACAGCGCCCCATTCATCCGGCTGAACGCGCACCCTCGCCGGCTTCCACTACTCGGGCGAGCCGCTAGGATTGCTCTGCCCCACCGGTCCCGTTCCAAGCCAGCTACCTGCGTGAAACTGCACAATATGCTCACAAGCACCCTGTTCTTCACATGTAGAGGCAAGAAAGAGGCAGAATCGGTCTAATTCGGCCAGTCTGATAGTAAATGTGGTGGAGAGCAAAACAGCCGTTTCAGAGCGATAGGATGCTTTTTTGCACATTTCGACTTAAAAAGGCCCTGTCCTCACTGAATATTGAGCTGCAATGTGTGATTTGGATGAGGTTTTGTCATTACAAGCTCGCATGGGATGTGTAATGAGGGAAAAAGCATGATTTTTATCCTCCACGAGAGGGGCCCTGACAGCGCCCCATTCATCCGGCTGAACGCGCACCCTCGCCGGCTTCCACTGCTCGGGCGAGCCGCTAGGATTGCTCTGCCCCACCGGTCCCGTTCCAAGCCAGCTACCTGCTTGAAACTGCACAATATGCTCACAAGCACCCTGTTCTTCACATGTAGAGGCAAGAAAGAGGCAGAATCGGTCTAATTCGGCCAGTCTGACAGTAAATGTGGTGGAGAGCAAAACAGCCGTTTCAGAGCGATAGGATGCTTTTTTGCACATTTCGACTTAAAAAGGCCCTGTCCTCACTGAATATTGAGCTGCAATGTGTGATTTGGATGAGGTTTTATCATTACAAGCTCGCATGGGATGTGTAATGAGGGAAAAAGCATGATTTTTATCCTCCACGAGAGGGGCCCTGACAGCGCCCCATTCATCCGGCTGAACGCGCACCCTCGCCGGCTTCCACTACTCGGGCGAGCCGCTAGGATTGCTCTGCCCCACCGGTCCCGTTCCAAGCCAGCTACCTGCGTGAAACTGCACAATATGCTCACAAGCACCCTGTTCTTCACATGTAGAGGCAAGAAAGAGGCAGAATCGGTCTAATTCGGCCAGTCTGACAGTAAATGTGGTGGAGAGCAAAACAGCCGTTTCAGAGCGATAGGATGCTTTTTTGCACATTTCGACTTAAAAAGGCCCTGTCCTCACTGAATATTGAGCTGCAATGTGTGATTTGGATGAGGTTTTGTCATTACAAGCTCGCATGGGATGTGTAATGAGGGAAAAAGCATGATTTTTATCCTCCACGAGAGGGGCCCTGACAGCGCCCCATTCATCCGGCTGAACGCGCACCCTCGCCGGCTTCCACTGCTCGGGCGAGCCGCTAGGATTGCTCTGCCCCACCGGTCCCGTTCCAAGCCAGCTACCTGCGTGAAACTGCACAGTATGCTCACAAGCACCCTGTTCTTCACATGTAGAGGCAAGAAAGAGGCAGAATCGGTCTAATTCGGCCAGTCTGACAGTAAATGTGGTGGAGAGCAAAACAGCCGTTTCAGAGCGATAGGATGCTTTTTTGCACACTTCGACTTAAAAAGGCCCTGTCCTCACTGAATATTGAGCTGCAATGTGTGATTTGGATGAGGTTTTATCATTACAAGCTCGCATGGGATGTGTAATGAGGGAAAAAGCATGATTTTTATCCTCCACGAGAGGGGCCCTGACAGCGCCCCATTCATCCGGCTGAACGCGCACCCTCGCCGGCTTCCACTGCTCGGGCGAGCCGCTATGATTGCTCTGCCCCACCGGTCACGTTCCAAGCCAGCTACCTGCTTGAAACTGCACAATATGCTCACAAGCACCCTGTTCTTCACATGCAGAGGCAAGAAAGAGGCAGAATCGGTCTAATTCGGCCAGTCTGACAGTAAATGTGGTGGAGAGCAAAACAGCCGTTTCAGAGCGATAGGACGCTTTTTTGCACATTTCGACTTAAAAAGGCCCTGTCCTCACTGAATATTGAGCTGCAATGTGTGATTTGGATGAGGTTTTATCATTACAAGCTCGCATGGGATGTGTAATGAGGGAAAAAGCATGATTTTTATCCTCCACGAGAGGGGCCCTGACAGCGCCCCATTCATCCGGCTGAACGCGCACCCTCGCCGGCTTCCACTGCTCGGGCGAGCCGCTAGGATTGCTCTGCCCCACCGGTCCCGTTCCAAGCCAGCTACCTGCTTGAAACTGCACAATATGCTCACAAGCACCCTGTTCTTCACATGTAGAGGCAAGAAAGAGGCAGAATCGGTCTAATTCGGCCAGTCTGACAGTAAATGTGGTGGAGAGCAAAACAGCCGTTTCAGAGCGATAGGATGCTTTTTTGCACATTTCGACTTAAAAAGGCCCTGTCCTCACTGAATATTGAGCTGCAATGTGTGATTTGGATGAGGTTTTATCATTACAAGCTCGCATGGGATGTGTAATGAGGGAAAAAGCATGATTTTTATCCTCCACGAGAGGGGCCCTGACAGCGCCCCATTCATCCGGCTGAACGCGCACCCTCGCCGGCTTCCACTGCTCGGGCGAGCCGCTAGGATTGCTCTGCCCCACCGGTCCCGTTCCAAGCCAGCTACCTGCGTGAAACTGCACAATATGCTCACAAGCACCCTGTTCTTCACATGCAGAGGCAAGAAAGAGGCAGAATCGGTCTAATTCGGCCAGTCTGACAGTAAATGTGGTGGAGAGCAAAACAGCCGTTTCAGAGCGATAGGACGCTTTTTTGCACATTTCGACTTAAAAAGGCCCTGTCCTCACTGAATATTGAGCTGCAATGTGTGATTTGGATGAGGTTTTATCATTACAAGCTCGCATGGGATGTGTAATGAGGGAAAAAGCATGATTTTTATCCTCCACGAGAGGGGCCCTGACAGCGCCCCATTCATCCGGCTGAACGCGCACCCTCGCCGGCTTCCACTGCTCGGGCGAGCCGCTAGGATTGCTCTGCCCCACCGGTCCCGTTCCAAGCCAGCTACCTGCTTGAAACTGCACAATATGCTCACAAGCACCCTGTTCTTCACATGTAGAGGCAAGAAAGAGGCAGAATCGGTCTAATTCGGCCAGTCTGACAGTAAATGTGGTGGAGAGCAAAACAGCCGTTTCAGAGCGATAGGATGCTTTTTTGCACATTTCGACTTAAAAAGGCCCTGTCCTCACTGAATATTGAGCTGCAATGTGTGATTTGGATGAGGTTTTATCATTACAAGCTCGCATGGGATGTGTAATGAGGGAAAAAGCATGATTTTTATCCTCCACGAGAGGGGCCCTGACAGCGCCCCATTCATCCGGCTGAACGCGCACCCTCGCCGGCTTCCACTGCTCGGGCGAGCCGCTAGGATTGCTCTGCCCCACCGGTCCCGTTCCAAGCCAGCTACCTGCGTGAAACTGCACAGTATGCTCACAAGCACCCTGTTCTTCACATGTAGAGGCAAGAAAGAGGCAGAATCGGTCTAATTCGGCCAGTCTGACAGTAAATGTGGTGGAGAGCAAAACAGCCGTTTCAGAGCGATAGGATGCTTTTTTGCACATTTCGACTTAAAAAGGCCATGTCCTCACTGAATATTGAGCTGCAATGTGTGATTTGGATGAGGTTTTATCATTACAAGCTCGCATGGGATGTGTAATGAGGGAAAAAGCATGATTTTTATCCTCCACGAGAGGGGCCCTGACAGCGCCCCATTCATCCGGCTGAACGCGCACCCTCGCCGGCTTCCACTGCTCGGGCGAGCCGCTAGGATTGCTCTGCCCCACCGGTCCCGTTCCAAGCCAGCTACCTGCTTGAAACTGCACAATATGCTCACAAGCACCCTGTTCTTCACATGCAGAGGCAAGAAAGAGGCAGAATCGGTCTAATTCGGCCAGTCTGACAGTAAATGTGGTGGAGAGCAAAACAGCCGTTTCAGAGCGATAGGATGCTTTTTTGCACATTTCGACTTAAAAAGGCCCTGTCCTCACTGAATATTGAGCTGCAATGTGTGATTTGGATGAGGTTTTATCATTACAAGCTCGCATGGGATGTGTAATGAGGGAAAAAGCATGATTTTTATCCTCCACGAGAGGGGCCCTGACAGCGCCCCATTCATCCGGCTGAACGCGCACCCTCGCCGGCTTCCACTGCTCGGGCGAGCCGCTAGGATTGCTCTGCCCCACCGGTCCCGTTCCAAGCCAGCTACCTGCGTGAAACTGCACAATATGCTCACAAGCACCCTGTTCTTCACATGCAGAGGCAAGAAAGAGGCAGAATCGGTCTAATTCG
The DNA here is from genome assembly GCF_963514085.1 of Chelon labrosus. Classification (NCBI taxonomy): domain Eukaryota; kingdom Metazoa; phylum Chordata; class Actinopteri; order Mugiliformes; family Mugilidae; genus Chelon; species Chelon labrosus. The sequence continues at coordinate 128,034 of NW_028181542.1, forward strand.
GCCAGTCTGACAGTAAATGTGGTGGAGAGCAAAACAGCCGTTTCAGAGCGATAGGATGCTTTTTTGCACATTTCGACTTAAAAAGGCCCTGTCCTCACTGAATATTGAGCTGCAATGTGTGATTTGGATGAGGTTTTATCATTACAAGCTCGCATGGGATGTGTAATGAGGGAAAAAGCATGATTTTTATCATCCACGAGAGGGGCCCTGACAGCGCCCCATTCATCCGGCTGAACGCGCACCCTCGCCGGCTTCCACTGCTCGGGTGAGCCGCTAGGATTGCTCTGCCCCACCGGTCCCGTTCCAAGGCAGCTACCTGCTTGAAACTGCACAATATGCTCACAAGCACCCTGTTCTTCACATGCAGAGGCAAGAAAGAGGCAGAATCGGTCTAATTCGGCCAGTCTGACAGTAAATGTGGTGGAGAGCAAAACAGCCGTTTCAGAGCGATAGGATGCTTTTTTGCACATTTCGACTTAAAAAGGCCCTGCCCTCACTGAATATTGAGCTGCAATGTGTGATTTGGATGAGGTTTTATCATTACAAGCTCGCATGGGATGTGTAATGAGGGAAAAAGCATGATTTTTATCCTCCACGAGAGGGGCCCTGACAGCGCCCCATTCATCCGGCTGAACGCGCACCCTCGCCGGCTTCCACTGCTCGGGCGAGCCGCTAGGATTGCTCTGCCCCACCGGTCCCGTTCCAAGCCAGCTACCTGCGTGAAACTGCACAATATGCTCACAAGCACCCTGTTCTTCACATGTAGAGGCAAGAAAGAGGCAGAATCGGTCTAATTCGGCCAGTCTGACAGTAAATGTGGTGGAGAGCAAAACAGCCGTTTCAGAGCGATAGGATGCTTTTTTGCACATTTCGACTTAAAAAGGCCCTGTCCTCACTGAATATTGAGCTGCAATGTGAGATTTGGATGAGGTTTTATCATTACAAGCTCGCATGGGATGTGTAATGAGGGAAAAAGCATGATTTTTATCCTCCACGAGAGGGGCCCTGACAGCGCCCCATTCATCCGGCTGAACGCGCACCCTCGCCGGCTTCCACTGCTCGGGCGAGCCGCTAGGATTGCTCTGCCCCACCGGTCCCGTTCCAAGCCAGCTACCTGCTTGAAACTGCACAATATGCTCACAAGCACCCTGTTCTTCACATGCAGAGGCAAGAAAGAGGCAGAATCGGTCTAATTCGGCCAGTCTGACAGTAAATGTGGTGGAGAGCAAAACAGCCGTTTCAGAGCGATAGGACGCTTTTTTGCACATTTCGACTTAAAAAGGCCCTGTCCTCACTGAATATTGAGCTGCAATGTGTGATTTGGATGAGGTTTTATCATTACAAGCTCGCATGGGATGTGTAATGAGGGAAAAAGCATGATTTTTATCCTCCACGAGAGGGGCCCTGACAGCGCCCCATTCATCCGGCTGAACGCGCACCCTCGCCGGCTTCCACTGCTCGGGCGAGCCGCTAGGATTGCTCTGCCCCACCGGTCCCGTTCCAAGCCAGCTACCTGCTTGAAACTGCACAATATGCTCACAAGCACCCTGTTCTCCACATGTAGAGGCAAGAAAGAGGCAGAATCGGTCTAATTCGGCCAGTCTGACAGTAAATGTGGTGGAGAGCAAAACAGCCGTTTCAGAGCGATAGGATGCTTTTTTGCACATTTCGACTTAAAAAGGCCCTGTCCTCACTGAATATTGAGCTGCAATGTGTGATTTGGATGAGGTTTTGTCATTACAAGCTCGCATGGGATGTGTAATGAGGGAAAAAGCATGATTTTTATCCTCCACGAGAGGGGCCCTGACAGCGCCCCATTCATCCGGCTGAACGCGCACCCTCGCCGGCTTCCACTACTCGGGCGAGCCGCTAGGATTGCTCTGCCCCACCGGTCCCGTTCCAAGCCAGCTACCTGCGTGAAACTGCACAATATGCTCACAAGCACCCTGTTCTTCACATGTAGAGGCAAGAAAGAGGCAGAATCGGTCTAATTCGGCCAGTCTGACAGTAAATGTGGTGGAGAGCAAAACAGCCGTTTCAGAGCGATAGGATGCTTTTTTGCACATTTCGACTTAAAAAGGCCCTGTCCTCACTGAATATTGAGCTGCAATGTGTGATTTGGATGAGGTTTTGTCATTACAAGCTCGCATGGGATGTGTAATGAGGGAAAAAGAATGATTTTTATCCTCCACGAGAGGGGCCCTGACAGCGCCCCATTCATCCGGCTGAACGCGCACCCTCGCCGGCTTCCACTGCTCGGGCGAGCCGCTAGGATTGCTCTGCCCCACCGGTCCCGTTCCAAGCCAGCTACCTGCGTGAAACTGCACAGTATGCTCACAAGCACCCTGTTCTTCACATGTAGAGGCAAGAAAGAGGCAGAATCGGTCTAATTCGGCCAGTCTGACAGTAAATGTGGTGGAGAGCAAAACAGCCGTTTCAGAGCGATAGGATGCTTTTTTGCACACTTCGACTTAAAAAGGCCCTGTCCTCACTGAATATTGAGCTGCAATGTGTGATTTGGATGAGGTTTTATCATTACAAGCTCGCATGGGATGTGTAATGAGGGAAAAAGCATGATTTTTATCCTCCACGAGAGGGGCCCTGACAGCGCCCCATTCATCCGGCTGAACGCGCACCCTCGCCGGCTTCCACTGCTCGGGCGAGCCGCTAGGATTGCTCTGCCCCACCGGTCCCGTTCCAAGCCAGCTACCTGCTTGAAACTGCACAATATGCTCACAAGCACCCTGTTCTTCACATGCAGAGGCAAGAAAGAGGCAGAATCGGTCTAATTCGGCCAGTCTGACAGTAAATGTGGTGGAGAGCAAAACAGCCGTTTCAGAGCGATAGGACACTTTTTTGCACATTTCGACTTAAAAAGGCCCTGTCCTCACTGAATATTGAGCTGCAATGTGTGATTTGGATGAGGTTTTATCATTACAAGCTCGCATGGGATGTGTAATGAGGGAAAAAGCATGATTTTTATCCTCCACGAGAGGGGCCCTGACAGCGCCCCATTCATCCGGCTGAACGCGCACCCTCGCCGGCTTCCACTGCTCGGGCGAGCCGCTATGATTGCTCTGCCCCACCGGTCCCGTTCCAAGCCAGCTACCTGCTTGAAACTGCACAATATGCTCACAAGCACCCTGTTCTTCACATGCAGAGGCAAGAAAGAGGCAGAATCGGTCTAATTCGGCCAGTCTGACAGTAAATGTGGTGGAGAGCAAAACAGCCGTTTCAGAGCGATAGGACGCTTTTTTGCACATTTCGACTTAAAAAGGCCCTGTCCTCACTGAATATTGAGCTGCAATGTGTGATTTGGATGAGGTTTTATCATTACAAGCTCGCATGGGATGTGTAATGAGGGAAAAAGCATGATTTTTATCCTCCACGAGAGGGGCCCTGACAGCGCCCCATTCATCCGGCTGAACGCGCACCCTCGCCGGCTTCCACTGCTCGGGCGAGCCGCTAGGATTGCTCTGCCCCACCGGTCCCGTTCCAAGCCAGCTACCTGCTTGAAACTGCACAATATGCTCACAAGCACCCTGTTCTTCACATGTAGAGGCAAGAAAGAGGCAGAATCGGTCTAATTCGGCCAGTCTGACAGTAAATGTGGTGGAGAGCAAAACAGCCGTTTCAGAGCGATAGGATGCTTTTTTGCACATTTCGACTTAAAAAGGCCCTGTCCTCACTGAATATTGAGCTGCAATGTGTGATTTGGATGAGGTTTTATCATTACAAGCTCGCATGGGATGTGTAATGAGGGAAAAAGCATGATTTTTATCCTCCACGAGAGGGGCCCTGACAGCGCCCCATTCATCCGGCTGAACGCGCACCCTCGCCGGCTTCCACTGCTCGGGCGAGCCGCTAGGATTGCTCTGCCCCACCGGTCCCGTTCCAAGCCAGCTACCTGCGTGAAACTGCACAATATGCTCACAAGCACCCTGTTCTTCACATGTAGAGGCAAGAAAGAGGCAGAATCGGTCTAATTCGGCCAGTCTGACAGTAAATGTGGTGGAGAGCAAAACAGCCGTTTCAGAGCGATAGGATGCATTTTTGCACATTTCGACTTAAAAAGGCCCTGTCCTCACTGAATATTGAGCTGCAATGTGAGATTTGGATGAGGTTTTATCATTACAAGCTCGCATGGGATGTGTAATGAGGGAAAAAGCATGATTTTTATCCTCCACGAGAGGGGCCCTGACAGCGCCCCATTCATCCGGCTGAACGCGCACCCTCGCCGGCTTCCACTGCTCGGGCGAGCCGCTAGGATTGCTCTGCCCCACCGGTCCCGTTCCAAGCCAGCTACCTGCTTGAAACTGCACAATATGCTCACAAGCACCCTGTTCTTCACATGCAGAGGCAAGAAAGAGGCAGAATCGGTCTAATTCGGCCAGTCTGACAGTAAATGTGGTGGAGAGCAAAACAGCCGTTTCAGAGCGATAGGATGCTTTTTTGCACATTTCGACTTAAAAAGGCCCTGTCCTCACTGAATATTGAGCTGCAATGTGTGATTTGGATGAGGTTTTATCATTACAAGCTCGCATGGGATGTGTAATGAGGGAAAAAGCATGATTTTTATCCTCCACGAGAGGGGCCCTGACAGCGCCCCATTCATCCGGCTGAACGCGCACCCTCGCCGGCTTCCACTGCTCGGGCGAGCCGCTAGGATTGCTCTGCCCCACCGGTCCCGTTCCAAGCCAGCTACCTGCTTGAAACTGCACAATATGCTCACAAGCACCCTGTTCTTCACATGCAGAGGCAAGAAAGAGGCAGAATCGGTCTAATTCGGCCAGTCTGACAGTAAATGTGGTGGAGAGCAAAACAGCCGTTTCAGAGCGATAGGACGCTTTTTTGCACATTTCGACTTAAAAAGGCCCTGTCCTCACTGAATATTGAGCTGCAATGTGTGATTTGGATGAGGTTTTATCATTACAAGCTCGCATGGGATGTGTAATGAGGGAAAAAGCATGATTTTTATCCTCCACGAGAGGGGCCCTGACAGCGCCCCATTCATCCGGCTGAACGCGCACCCTCGCCGGCTTCCACTGCTCGGGCGAGCCGCTAGGATTGCTCTGCCCCACCGGTCCCGTTCCAAGCCAGCTACCTGCTTGAAACTGCACAATATGCTCACAAGCACCCTGTTCTTCACATGCAGAGGCAAGAAAGAGGCAGAATCGGTCTAATTCGGCCAGTCTGACAGTAAATGTGGTGGAGAGCAAAACAGCCGTTTCAGAGCGATAGGACGCTTTTTTGCACATTTCGACTTAAAAAGGCCCTGTCCTCACTGAATATTGAGCTGCAATGTGTGATTTGGATGAGGTTTTGTCATTACAAGCTCGCATGGGATGTGTAATGAGGGAAAAAGCATGATTTTTATCCTCCACGAGAGGGGCCCTGACAGCGCCCCATTCATCCGGCTGAACGCGCACCCTCGCCGGCTTCCACTGCTCGGGCGAGCCGCTAGGATTGCTCTGCCCCACCGGTCCCGTTCCAAGCCAGCTACCTGCTTGAAACTGCACAATATGCTCACAAGCACCCTGTTCTTCACATGCAGAGGCAAGAAAGAGGCAGAATCGGTCTAATTCGGCCAGTCTGACAGTAAATGTGGTGGAGAGCAAAACAGCCGTTTCAGAGCGATAGGACGCTTTTTTGCACATTTCGACTTAAAAAGGCCCTGTCCTCACTGAATATTGAGCTGCAATGTGTGATTTGGATGAGGTTTTGTCATTACAAGCTCGCATGGGATGTGTAATGAGGGAAAAAGCATGATTTTTATCCTCCACGAGAGGGGCCCTGACAGCGCCCCATTCATCCGGCTGAACGCGCACCCTCGCCGGCTTCCACTGCTCGGGCGAGCCGCTAGGATTGCTCTGCCCCACCGGTCCCGTTCCAAGCCAGCTACCTGCTTGAAACTGCACAATATGCTCACAAGCACCCTGTTCTTCACATGCAGAGGCAAGAAAGAGGCAGAATCGGTCTAATTCGGCCAGTCTGACAGTAAATGTGGTGGAGAGCAAAACAGCCGTTTCAGAGCGATAGGACGCTTTTTTGCACATTTCGACTTAAAAAGGCCCTGTCCTCACTGAATATTGAGCTGCAATGTGTGATTTGGATGAGGTTTTATCATTACAAGCTCGCATGGGATGTGTAATGAGGGAAAAAGCATGATTTTTATCCTCCACGAGAGGGGCCCTGACAGCGCCCCATTCATCCGGCTGAACGCGCACCCTCGCCGGCTTCCACTGCTCGGGCGAGCCGCTAGGATTGCTCTGCCCCACCGGTCCCGTTCCAAGCCAGCTACCTGCTTGAAACTGCACAATATGCTCACAAGCACCCTGTTCTTCACATGCAGAGGCAAGAAAGAGGCAGAATCGGTCTAATTCGGCCAGTCTGACAGTAAATGTGGTGGAGAGCAAAACAGCCGTTTCAGAGCGATAGGACGCTTTTTTGCACATTTCGACTTAAAAAGGCCCTGTCCTCACTGAATATTGAGCTGCAATGTGTGATTTGGATGAGGTTTTGTCATTACAAGCTCGCATGGGATGTGTAATGAGGGAAAAAGCATGATTTTTATCCTCCACGAGAGGGGCCCTGACAGCGCCCCATTCATCCGGCTGAACGCGCACCCTCGCCGGCTTCCACTGCTCGGGCGAGCCGCTAGGATTGCTCTGCCCCACCGGTCCCGTTCCAAGCCAGCTACCTGCTTGAAACTGCACAATATGCTCACAAGCACCCTGTTCTTCACATGCAGAGGCAAGAAAGAGGCAGAATCGGTCTAATTCGGCCAGTCTGACAGTAAATGTGGTGGAGAGCAAAACAGCCGTTTCAGAGCGATAGGACGCTTTTTTGCACATTTCGACTTAAAAAGGCCCTGTCCTCACTGAATATTGAGCTGCAATGTGTGATTTGGATGAGGTTTTATCATTACAAGCTCGCATGGGATGTGTAATGAGGGAAAAAGCATGATTTTTATCCTCCACGAGAGGGGCCCTGACAGCGCCCCATTCATCCGGCTGAACGCGCACCCTCGCCGGCTTCCACTGCTCGGGCGAGCCGCTAGGATTGCTCTGCCCCACCGGTCCCGTTCCAAGCCAGCTACCTGCTTGAAACTGCACAATATGCTCACAAGCACCCTGTTCTTCACATGCAGAGGCAAGAAAGAGGCAGAATCGGTCTAATTCGGCCAGTCTGACAGTAAATGTGGTGGAGAGCAAAACAGCCGTTTCAGAGCGATAGGACGCTTTTTTGCACATTTCGACTTAAAAAGGCCCTGTCCTCACTGAATATTGAGCTGCAATGTGTGATTTGGATGAGGTTTTGTCATTACAAGCTCGCATGGGATGTGTAATGAGGGAAAAAGCATGATTTTTATCCTCCACGAGAGGGGCCCTGACAGCGCCCCATTCATCCGGCTGAACGCGCACCCTCGCCGGCTTCCACTGCTCGGGCGAGCCGCTAGGATTGCTCTGCCCCACCGGTCCCGTTCCAAGCCAGCTACCTGCTTGAAACTGCACAATATGCTCACAAGCACCCTGTTCTTCACATGCAGAGGCAAGAAAGAGGCAGAATCGGTCTAATTCGGCCAGTCTGACAGTAAATGTGGTGGAGAGCAAAACAGCCGTTTCAGAGCGATAGGACGCTTTTTTGCACATTTCGACTTAAAAAGGCCCTGTCCTCACTGAATATTGAGCTGCAATGTGTGATTTGGATGAGGTTTTATCATTACAAGCTCGCATGGGATGTGTAATGAGGGAAAAAGCATGATTTTTATCCTCCACGAGAGGGGCCCTGACAGCGCCCCATTCATCCGGCTGAACGCGCACCCTCGCCGGCTTCCACTGCTCGGGCGAGCCGCTAGGATTGCTCTGCCCCACCGGTCCCGTTCCAAGCCAGCTACCTGCTTGAAACTGCACAATATGCTCACAAGCACCCTGTTCTTCACATGCAGAGGCAAGAAAGAGGCAGAATCGGTCTAATTCGGCCAGTCTGACAGTAAATGTGGTGGAGAGCAAAACAGCCGTTTCAGAGCGATAGGACGCTTTTTTGCACATTTCGACTTAAAAAGGCCCTGTCCTCACTGAATATTGAGCTGCAATGTGTGATTTGGATGAGGTTTTATCATTACAAGCTCGCATGGGATGTGTAATGAGGGAAAAAGCATGATTTTTATCCTCCACGAGAGGGGCCCTGACAGCGCCCCATTCATCCGGCTGAACGCGCACCCTCGCCGGCTTCCACTGCTCGGGCGAGCCGCTAGGATTGCTCTGCCCCACCGGTCCCGTTCCAAGCCAGCTACCTGCTTGAAACTGCACAATATGCTCACAAGCACCCTGTTCTTCACATGCAGAGGCAAGAAAGAGGCAGAATCGGTCTAATTCGGCCAGTCTGACAGTAAATGTGGTGGAGAGCAAAACAGCCGTTTCAGAGCGATAGGACGCTTTTTTGCACATTTCGACTTAAAAAGGCCCTGTCCTCACTGAATATTGAGCTGCAATGTGTGATTTGGATGAGGTTTTATCATTACAAGCTCGCATGGGATGTGTAATGAGGGAAAAAGCATGATTTTTATCCTCCACGAGAGGGGCCCTGACAGCGCCCCATTCATCCGGCTGAACGCGCACCCTCGCCGGCTTCCACTGCTCGGGCGAGCCGCTAGGATTGCTCTGCCCCACCGGTCCCGTTCCAAGCCAGCTACCTGCTTGAAACTGCACAATATGCTCACAAGCACCCTGTTCTTCACATGCAGAGGTAAGAAAGAGGCAGAATCGGTCTAATTCGGCCAGTCTGACAGTAAATGTGGTGGAGAGCAAAACAGCCGTTTCAGAGCGATAGGACGCTTTTTTGCACATTTCGACTTAAAAAGGCCCTGTCCTCACTGAATATTGAGCTGCAATGTGTGATTTGGATGAGGTTTTGTCATTACAAGCTCGCATGGGATGTGTAATGAGGGAAAAAGCATGATTTTTATCCTCCACGAGAGGGGCCCTGACAGCGCCCCATTCATCCGGCTGAACGCGCACCCTCGCCGGCTTCCACTGCTCGGGCGAGCCGCTAGGATTGCTCTGCCCCACCGGTCCCGTTCCAAGCCAGCTACCTGCTTGAAACTGCACAATATGCTCACAAGCACCCTGTTCTTCACATGCAGAGGCAAGAAAGAGGCAGAATCGGTCTAATTCGGCCAGTCTGACAGTAAATGTGGTGAAGAGCAAAACAGCCGTTTCAGAGCGATAGGACGCTTTTTTGCACATTTCGACTTAAAAAGGCCCTGTCCTCACTGAATATTGAGCTGCAATGTGTGATTTGGATGAGGTTTTGTCATTACAAGCTCGCATGGGATGTGTAATGAGGGAAAAAGCATGATTTTTATCCTCCACGAGAGGGGCCCTGACAGCGCCCCATTCATCCGGCTGAACGCGCACCCTCGCCGGCTTCCACTGCTCGGGCGAGCCGCTAGGATTGCTCTGCCCCACCGGTCCCGTTCCAAGCCAGCTACCTGCTTGAAACTGCACAATATGCTCACAAGCACCCTGTTCTTCACATGCAGAGGCAAGAAAGAGGCAGAATCGGTCTAATTCGGCAGTCTGACAGTAAATGTGGTGAAGAGCAAAACAGCCGTTTCAGAGCGATAGGACGCTTTTTTGCACATTTCGACTTAAAAAGGCCCTGTCCTCACTGAATATTGAGCTGCAATGTGTGATTTGGATGAGGTTTTGTCATTACAAGCTCGCATGGGATGTGTAATGAGGGAAAAAGCATGATTTTTATCCTCCACGAGAGGGGCCCTGACAGCGCCCCATTCATCCGGCTGAACGCGCACCCTCGCCGGCTTCCACTGCTCGGGCGAGCCGCTAGGATTGCTCTGCCCCACCGGTCCCGTTCCAAGCCAGCTACCTGCTTGAAACTGCACAATATGCTCACAAGCACCCTGTTCTTCACATGCAGAGGCAAGAAAGAGGCAGAATCGGTCTAATTCGGCCAGTCTGACAGTAAATGTGGTGGAGAGCAAAACAGCCGTTTCAGAGCGATAGGACGCTTTTTTGCACATTTCGACTTAAAAAGGCCCTGTCCTCACTGAATATTGAGCTGCAATGTGTGATTTGGATGAGGTTTTGTCATTACAAGCTCGCATGGGATGTGTAATGAGGGAAAAAGCATGATTTTTATCCTCCACGAGAGGGGCCCTGACAGCGCCCCATTCATCCGGCTGAACGCGCACCCTCGCCGGCTTCCACTGCTCGGGCGAGCCGCTAGGATTGCTCTGCCCCACCGGTCCCGTTCCAAGCCAGCTACCTGCTTGAAACTGCACAATATGCTCACAAGCACCCTGTTCTTCACATGCAGAGGCAAGAAAGAGGCAGAATCGGTCTAATTCGGCCAGTCTGACAGTAAATGTGGTGAAGAGCAAAACAGCCGTTTCAGAGCGATAGGACGCTTTTTTGCACATTTCGACTTAAAAAGGCCCTGTCCTCACTGAATATTGAGCTGCAATGTGTGATTTGGATGAGGTTTTGTCATTACAAGCTCGCATGGGATGTGTAATGAGGGAAAAAGCATGATTTTTATCCTCCACGAGAGGGGCCCTGACAGCGCCCCATTCATCCGGCTGAACGCGCACCCTCGCCGGCTTCCACTGCTCGGGCGAGCCGCTAGGATTGCTCTGCCCCACCGGTCCCGTTCCAAGCCAGCTACCTGCTTGAAACTGCACAATATGCTCACAAGCACCCTGTTCTTCACATGCAGAGGCAAGAAAGAGGCAGAATCGGTCTAATTCGGCCAGTCTGACAGTAAATGTGGTGGAGAGCAAAACAGCCGTTTCAGAGCGATAGGACGCTTTTTTGCACATTTCGACTTAAAAAGGCCCTGTCCTCACTGAATATTGAGCTGCAATGTGTGATTTGGATGAGGTTTTATCATTACAAGCTCGCATGGGATGTGTAATGAGGGAAAAAGCATGATTTTTATCCTCCACGAGAGGGGCCCTGACAGCGCCCCATTCATCCGGCTGAACGCGCACCCTCGCCGGCTTCCACTGCTCGGGCGAGCCGCTAGGATTGCTCTGCCCCACCGGTCCCGTTCCAAGCCAGCTACCTGCTTGAAACTGCACAATATGCTCACAAGCACCCTGTTCTTCACATGCAGAGGCAAGAAAGAGGCAGAATCGGTCTAATTCGGCCAGTCTGACAGTAAATGTGGTGGAGAGCAAAACAGCCGTTTCAGAGCGATAGGACGCTTTTTTGCACATTTCGACTTAAAAAGGCCCTGTCCTCACTGAATATTGAGCTGCAATGTGTGATTTGGATGAGGTTTTATCATTACAAGCTCGCATGGGATGTGTAATGAGGGAAAAAGCATGATTTTTATCCTCCACGAGAGGGGCCCTGACAGCGCCCCATTCATCCGGCTGAACGCGCACCCTCGCCGGCTTCCACTGCTCGGGCGAGCCGCTAGGATTGCTCTGCCCCACCGGTCCCGTTCCAAGCCAGCTACCTGCTTGAAACTGCACAATATGCTCACAAGCACCCTGTTCTTCACATGCAGAGGCAAGAAAGAGGCAGAATCGGTCTAATTCGGCCAGTCTGACAGTAAATGTGGTGGAGAGCAAAACAGCCGTTTCAGAGCGATAGGACGCTTTTTGCACATTTCGACTTAAAAAGGCCCTGTCCTCACTGAATATTGAGCTGCAATGTGTGATTTGGATGAGGTTTTATCATTACAAGCTCGCATGGGATGTGTAATGAGGGAAAAAGCATGATTTTTATCCTCCACGAGAGGGGCCCTGACAGCGCCCCATTCATCCGGCTGAACGCGCACCCTCGCCGGCTTCCACTGCTCGGGCGAGCCGCTAGGATTGCTCTGCCCCACCGGTCCCGTTCCAAGCCAGCTACCTGCTTGAAACTGCACAATATGCTCACAAGCACCCTGTTCTTCACATGCAGAGGCAAGAAAGAGGCAGAATCGGTCTAATTCGGCCAGTCTGACAGTAAATGTGGTGGAGAGCAAAACAGCCGTTTCAGAGCGATAGGATGCTTTTTTGCACATTTCGACTTAAAAGGCCCTGTCCTCACTGAATATTGAGCTGCAATGTGTGATTTGGATGAGGTTTTGTCATTACAAGCTCGCATGGGATGTGTAATGAGGGAAAAAGCATGATTTTTATCCTCCACGAGAGGGGCCCTGACAGCGCCCCATTCATCCGGCTGAACGCGCACCCTCGCCGGCTTCCACTGCTCGGGCGAGCCGCTAGGATTGCTCTGCCCCACCGGTCCCGTTCCAAGCCAGCTACCTGCTTGAAACTGCACAATATGCTCACAAGCACCCTGTTCTTCACATGCAGAGGCAAGAAAGAGGCAGAATCGGTCTAATTCGGCCAGTCTGACAGTAAATGTGGTGGAGAGCAAAACAGCCGTTTCAGAGCGATAGGACGCTTTTTTGCACATTTCGACTTAAAAAGGCCCTGTCCTCACTGAATATTGAGCTGCAATGTGTGATTTGGATGAGGTTTTATCATTACAAGCTCGCATGGGATGTGTAATGAGGGAAAAAGCATGATTTTTATCCTCCACGAGAGGGGCCCTGACAGCGCCCCATTCATCCGGCTGAACGCGCACCCTCGCCGGCTTCCACTGCTCGGGCGAGCCGCTAGGATTGCTCTGCCCCACCGGTCCCGTTCCAAGCCAGCTACCTGCTTGAAACTGCACAATATGCTCACAAGCACCCTGTTCTTCACATGCAGAGGCAAGAAAGAGGCAGAATCGGTCTAATTCGGCCAGTCTGACAGTAAATGTGGTGGAGAGCAAAACAGCCGTTTCAGAGCGATAGGACGCTTTTTTGCACATTTCGACTTAAAAAGGCCCTGTCCTCACTGAATATTGAGCTGCAATGTGTGATTTGGATGAGGTTTTATCATTACAAGCTCGCATGGGATGTGTAATGAGGGAAAAAGCATGATTTTTATCCTCCACGAGAGGGGCCCTGACAGCGCCCCATTCATCCGGCTGAACGCGCACCCTCGCCGGCTTCCACTGCTCGGGCGAGCCGCTAGGATTGCTCTGCCCCACCGGTCCCGTTCCAAGCCAGCTACCTGCTTGAAACTGCACAATATGCTCACAAGCACCCTGTTCTTCACATGCAGAGGCAAGAAAGAGGCAGAATCGGTCTAATTCGGCCAGTCTGACAGTAAATGTGGTGGAGAGCAAAACAGCCGTTTCAGAGCGATAGGACGCTTTTTTGCACATTTCGACTTAAAAAGGCCCTGTCCTCACTGAATATTGAGCTGCAATGTGTGATTTGGATGAGGTTTTGTCATTACAAGCTCGCATGGGATGTGTAATGAGGGAAAAAGCATGATTTTTATCCTCCACGAGAGGGGCCCTGACAGCGCCCCATTCATCCGGCTGAACGCGCACCCTCGCCGGCTTCCACTGCTCGGGCGAGCCGCTAGGATTGCTCTGCCCCACCGGTCCCGTTCCAAGCCAGCTACCTGCTTGAAACTGCACAATATGCTCACAAGCACCCTGTTCTTCACATGCAGAGGCAAGAAAGAGGCAGAATCGGTCTAATTCGGCCAGTCTGACAGTAAATGTGGTGGAGAGCAAAACAGCCGTTTCAGAGCGATAGGACGCTTTTTTGCACATTTCGACTTAAAAAGGCCCTGTCCTCACTGAATATTGAGCTGCAATGTGTGATTTGGATGAGGTTTTATCATTACAAGCTCGCATGGGATGTGTAATGAGGGAAAAAGCATGATTTTTATCCTCCACGAGAGGGGCCCTGACAGCGCCCCATTCATCCGGCTGAACGCGCACCCTCGCCGGCTTCCACTGCTCGGGCGAGCCGCTAGGATTGCTCTGCCCCACCGGTCCCGTTCCAAGCCAGCTACCTGCTTGAAACTGCACAATATGCTCACAAGCACCCTGTTCTTCACATGCAGAGGCAAGAAAGAGGCAGAATCGGTCTAATTCGGCCAGTCTGACAGTAAATGTGGTGGAGAGCAAAACAGCCGTTTCAGAGCGATAGGACGCTTTTTTGCACATTTCGACTTAAAAAGGCCCTGTCCTCACTGAATATTGAGCTGCAATGTGTGATTTGGATGAGGTTTTGTCATTACAAGCTCGCATGGGATGTGTAATGAGGGAAAAAGCATGATTTTTATCCTCCACGAGAGGGGCCCTGACAGCGCCCCATTCATCCGGCTGAACGCGCACCCTCGCCGGCTTCCACTGCTCGGGCGAGCCGCTAGGATTGCTCTGCCCCACCGGTCCCGTTCCAAGCCAGCTACCTGCTTGAAACTGCACAATATGCTCACAAGCACCCTGTTCTTCACATGCAGAGGCAAGAAAGAGGCAGAATCGGTCTAATTCGGCCAGTCTGACAGTAAATGTGGTGGAGAGCAAAACAGCCGTTTCAGAGCGATAGGACGCTTTTTTGCACATTTCGACTTAAAAAGGCCCTGTCCTCACTGAATATTGAGCTGCAATGTGTGATTTGGATGAGGTTTTGTCATTACAAGCTCGCATGGGATGTGTAATGAGGGAAAAAGCATGATTTTTATCCTCCACGAGAGGGGCCCTGACAGCGCCCCATTCATCCGGCTGAACGCGCACCCTCGCCGGCTTCCACTGCTCGGGCGAGCCGCTAGGATTGCTCTGCCCCACCGGTCCCGTTCCAAGCCAGCTACCTGCTTGAAACTGCACAATATGCTCACAAGCACCCTGTTCTTCACATGCAGAGGCAAGAAAGAGGCAGAATCGGTCTAATTCGGCCAGTCTGACAGTAAATGTGGTGGAGAGCAAAACAGCCGTTTCAGAGCGATAGGACGCTTTTTTGCACATTTCGACTTAAAAAGGCCCTGTCCTCACTGAATATTGAGCTGCAATGTGTGATTTGGATGAGGTTTTGTCATTACAAGCTCGCATGGGATGTGTAATGAGGGAAAAAGCATGATTTTTATCCTCCACGAGAGGGGCCCTGACAGCGCCCCATTCATCCGGCTGAACGCGCACCCTCGCCGGCTTCCACTGCTCGGGCGAGCCGCTAGGATTGCTCTGCCCCACCGGTCCCGTTCCAAGCCAGCTACCTGCTTGAAACTGCACAATATGCTCACAAGCACCCTGTTCTTCACATGTAGAGGCAAGAAAGAGGCAGAATCGGTCTAATTCGGCCAGTCTGACAGTAAATGTGGTGGAGAGCAAAACAGCCGTTTCAGAGCGATAGGATGCTTTTTTGCACATTTCGACTTAAAAAGGCCCTGTCCTCACTGAATATTGAGCTGCAATGTGTGATTTGGATGAGGTTTTATCATTACAAGCTCGCATGGGATGTGTAATGAGGGAAAAAGCATGATTTTTATCCTCCACGAGAGGGGCCCTGACAGCGCCCCATTCATCCGGCTGAACGCGCACCCTCGCCGGCTTCCACTGCTCGGGCGAGCCGCTAGGATTGCTCTGCCCCACCGGTCCCGTTCCAAGCCAGCTACCTGCTTGAAACTGCACAATATGCTCACAAGCACCCTGTTCTTCACATGCAGAGGCAAGAAAGAGGCAGAATCGGTCTAATTCGGCCAGTCTGACAGTAAATGTGGTGGAGAGCAAAACAGCCGTTTCAGAGCGATAGGACGCTTTTTTGCACATTTCGACTTAAAAAGGCCCTGTCCTCACTGAATATTGAGCTGCAATGTGTGATTTGGATGAGGTTTTATCATTACAAGCTCGCATGGGATGTGTAATGAGGGAAAAAGCATGATTTTTATCCTCCACGAGAGGGGCCCTGACAGCGCCCCATTCATCCGGCTGAACGCGCACCCTCGCCGGCTTCCACTGCTCGGGCGAGCCGCTAGGATTGCTCTGCCCCACCGGTCCCGTTCCAAGCCAGCTACCTGCTTGAAACTGCACAATATGCTCACAAGCACCCTGTTCTTCACATGCAGAGGCAAGAAAGAGGCAGAATCGGTCTAATTCGGCCAGTCTGACAGTAAATGTGGTGGAGAGCAAAACAGCCGTTTCAGAGCGATAGGACGCTTTTTTGCACATTTCGACTTAAAAAGGCCCTGTCCTCACTGAATATTGAGCTGCAATGTGTGATTTGGATGAGGTTTTATCATTACAAGCTCGCATGGGATGTGTAATGAGGGAAAAAGCATGATTTTTATCCTCCACGAGAGGGGCCCTGACAGCGCCCCATTCATCCGGCTGAACGCGCACCCTCGCCGGCTTCCACTGCTCGGGCGAGCCGCTAGGATTGCTCTGCCCCACCGGTCCCGTTCCAAGCCAGCTACCTGCTTGAAACTGCACAATATGCTCACAAGCACCCTGTTCTTCACATGCAGAGGCAAGAAAGAGGCAGAATCGGTCTAATTCGGCCAGTCTGACAGTAAATGTGGTGGAGAGCAAAACAGCCGTTTCAGAGCGATAGGACGCTTTTTTGCACATTTCGACTTAAAAAGGCCCTGTCCTCACTGAATATTGAGCTGCAATGTGTGATTTGGATGAGGTTTTATCATTACAAGCTCGCATGGGATGTGTAATGAGGGAAAAAGCATGATTTTTATCCTCCACGAGAGGGGCCCTGACAGCGCCCCATTCATCCGGCTGAACGCGCACCCTCGCCGGCTTCCACTGCTCGGGCGAGCCGCTAGGATTGCTCTGCCCCAC
Source organism: Chelon labrosus (assembly GCF_963514085.1). Lineage (NCBI taxonomy): Eukaryota > Metazoa > Chordata > Actinopteri > Mugiliformes > Mugilidae > Chelon > Chelon labrosus. The sequence goes on from NW_028181542.1 coordinate 144,683, forward strand.
CGGTCCCGTTCCAAGCCAGCTACCTGCTTGAAACTGCACAATATGCTCACAAGCACCCTGTTCTTCACATGCAGAGGCAAGAAAGAGGCAGAATCGGTCTAATTCGGCCAGTCTGACAGTAAATGTGGTGGAGAGCAAAACAGCCGTTTCAGAGCGATAGGACGCTTTTTTGCACATTTCGACTTAAAAAGGCCCTGTCCTCACTGAATATTGAGCTGCAATGTGTGATTTGGATGAGGTTTTATCATTACAAGCTCGCATGGGATGTGTAATGAGGGAAAAAGCATGATTTTTATCCTCCACGAGAGGGGCCCTGACAGCGCCCCATTCATCCGGCTGAACGCGCACCCTCGCCGGCTTCCACTGCTCGGGCGAGCCGCTAGGATTGCTCTGCCCCACCGGTCCCGTTCCAAGCCAGCTACCTGCTTGAAACTGCACAATATGCTCACAAGCACCCTGTTCTTCACATGCAGAGGCAAGAAAGAGGCAGAATCGGTCTAATTCGGCCAGTCTGACAGTAAATGTGGTGGAGAGCAAAACAGCCGTTTCAGAGCGATAGGACGCTTTTTTGCACATTTCGACTTAAAAAGGCCCTGTCCTCACTGAATATTGAGCTGCAATGTGTGATTTGGATGAGGTTTTATCATTACAAGCTCGCATGGGATGTGTAATGAGGGAAAAAGCATGATTTTTATCCTCCACGAGAGGGGCCCTGACAGCGCCCCATTCATCCGGCTGAACGCGCACCCTCGCCGGCTTCCACTGCTCGGGCGAGCCGCTAGGATTGCTCTGCCCCACCGGTCCCGTTCCAAGCCAGCTACCTGCTTGAAACTGCACAATATGCTCACAAGCACCCTGTTCTTCACATGCAGAGGCAAGAAAGAGGCAGAATCGGTCTAATTCGGCCAGTCTGACAGTAAATGTGGTGGAGAGCAAAACAGCCGTTTCAGAGCGATAGGACGCTTTTTTGCACATTTCGACTTAAAAAGGCCCTGTCCTCACTGAATATTGAGCTGCAATGTGTGATTTGGATGAGGTTTTATCATTACAAGCTCGCATGGGATGTGTAATGAGGGAAAAAGCATGATTTTTATCCTCCACGAGAGGGGCCCTGACAGCGCCCCATTCATCCGGCTGAACGCGCACCCTCGCCGGCTTCCACTGCTCGGGCGAGCCGCTAGGATTGCTCTGCCCCACCGGTCCCGTTCCAAGCCAGCTACCTGCTTGAAACTGCACAATATGCTCACAAGCACCCTGTTCTTCACATGCAGAGGCAAGAAAGAGGCAGAATCGGTCTAATTCGGCCAGTCTGACAGTAAATGTGGTGGAGAGCAAAACAGCCGTTTCAGAGCGATAGGACGCTTTTTTGCACATTTCGACTTAAAAAGGCCCTGTCCTCACTGAATATTGAGCTGCAATG
>NW_028181541.1:0-1000 GCF_963514085.1 Chelon labrosus
CAGCCGACCATCATGGCGTTTACTGACATAAGATTATTATTTGCTTTACCGTTTACTGATTTTATTGTTTATTACTGGTTTTCCAAGTTATTTGTGTTGTACTGAAACTGATGATTACCGAAAGTTGTCACAACCACAGGCAGTATACGACGGAACAGCTCCTCGAAGGTGAAACCAAAGCAAGTAGAGCTCCCCCTGGTGTCTGGCTGCAGTATAGGTCATAAGCTCCGCCTCCTCCATGTTAGTGGATGGGAATTAGGCTAAACTAAAACACTAAAGTACACATTAAAATATATTTTTTTAAGGATAGTTTCTGTCATTTTAGGTAGTTAATATAAACGTTGATATGATGTTCAAGTGTCAATATTTATAGAAACAGATGTGACATAATGGCGACCACCAAAAACAATTAATATAACAAGTACAGTGTAGTGGTGGACGTGTGGTCCGCGTGCTCTACTCTCGGACTTCTGACTCCAAACCCGCAAGATGGCGCTGCCTGTAACGCCAGGAAAATAGCTTTAGTTTGGCCAATGCAAGGACGTGGCGATACATTGTCCATATTTATATACAGTCTAGGGTCACAACACACATCTTCTGGACACAAATGACTGAATCATTTCACTCAAAACCACATTCACCAGTCTGACTGGTAGAGACAGACATAAAGTCATCTCCCAGACATTTCATTGATAACCGTTTCTGCTGAACAGTCCTGAACAACTTAGTTTTAATAACACGATTTAAGAAAGTACGCAAACAGCTGGTATAAACTGATTAATTTGCATTAAAACTGCGCGGTATGTAGGCAGCTACATACGTCTCAGCCGTGACCACCAGATCAGTCCCTCTGTGTGTCAGCTGTATTTAATTTCCGGTTCACATACATGAAACTTTGAAAGACACTAAATTAGATACATTTAAGAAGAGAGGGGGAAACTGTCTTTGCAATGTTTGTGTAAGAGACTGAAGGAGACAGAGAGGTAAGGAAAACTAAGGT
>NW_028181540.1:0-3000 GCF_963514085.1 Chelon labrosus
AGCCAGCGGTTCAATCTGCAGCTGGCTGTCGGATTTATAGACAGCGCCATTACGAGTTGAAACAACAACGTCACCAGTATTAGAAGAAGCAGGATGACCAGACGCATCCTCATCCGCCTCTAAGGACCTCAGACAGTTCATTATCTCCTCATATTGTCTATCAATGCATTCACACAAGCGGTCAAATCGATCGCCCGTTAACGGGTCAGATATTTCACCTAATTTTTCTCGCTGTTCCTGCAAGCTGGGGGGAGCGTCATCGAACAAGGCTAAACAGTTCAGGCGGTATATTGTGTCATCGTATACTTCAGTTGGCTGGATAAGCTGCTCAATACATTCGGGGTCTATAAGCTCGTCCAATTTTTTTAGCCGATCCTCAGTGGATGTGGAATCCATATTACCAAAGGGTTGATCAGACCCATCACAGCGTCTAGGAATTTTGTGGGGGGCGGCCATTGTCTTTTATTAAATGGAGTGTGTGTTTATGTCTTTTTGTTTAAAAACGTTGAGAGTGTGGTTATTCCCTTGATTACCTGTTCAAATTTATCAAGTAGTTTACTCAGCGGTTTAAGATGCTCTAAAGCGACCTTCTGGAAGCTACTCTGTGCCTCAACAGAGTAGCTTACAAATCCCTTACAACTTCCCGCAGATGCTCTACCGTGGTATCCAACCGGTTAAAGTCTGATAACAGACAGAGCTGCGGCGGATCTATGTGTTGTTGTTGTTGTTGAACCGCTGGTGCTGGCAACTGTGTGTGGTGTGACACCTGCGGTTGATTTACAACTGCTGCCCTGTATGTGTTGCGCACAGGTTGAATATAGTGGGCTGGTGGTGCGTATGTGGTGTTGAATGCCTGCGGATGATTAAAGCCTGGGGCTTGGTACGTGTGTGGCTGCTGGTACGTTGATGGAGGGATGTGTGTAGTGTTCCACACCGGCAGTTGATTAAACCCTACCGGTTGGTATGTGTGTGACTGCTGGTACGTTGTTGGAGGGTTGTGTGTAGTGTTCAACACCGGCGGTTGATTAAACCCTGCCGGTTGGTATGTGTGTGACTGAAGCTGTGTCTGCGGCTGAATCTGCGGCTGCTGCACTACTGCGGCCTCTTTGCCTGAATTTTCACAAAAATTAAAAAACTGGCTTGCGTCATACACAGAAGCGTCCTGATTAAGAAGATCAATGAGTTCTTCTACCGCTTTGCTGTCATTAAATCTATCCTGATTACTCGGGGGGGGGGAATAATCACGTCTAAATTCCACCGCTGTTCTATACACTGAGTCATTCAACGCTGAAGGAAACCCCAAGTTCTGTAAACCGGCACTCTGTGGACCCTTAAAAGGGGTATCACTTAAGGACAAACCATGACATACACTGGTGTTAAAAGAAAGTAGCTCCTCCTCCTCCTCTGATGATGATGTCCTGCCGTTCTGGATATGAGGCTGATCCCTTGTTTCTACTTCTTTCAATGGAGTGGACTGCATCAACAGGCTCCCGACTGTGCATCAAAATATAATAATAATAATTAATAAACACATCTATATATTTAAACATAGTTACACTCTAATTTTTTCCTGTTGAAAATTACCTTTTTTCAGTGTTGTAAAGCTCATCCAACTCCAAGATGGAATCGGTCAGCGTGTCCAATTCCTTGTCCTTTTTCTGGGCATCACTGCAGATATGATATTAGGAAAAAAACAATTACATCACTTATTTACACAGTTAACACTATTTGCTGAATCTCATTTTAATCCTTGTACATACTCTGATGACTGGAACTTGTTTTCTTTGTTTTCAGGGAAATGCTTCTCCCCAACCACCCTCCTTTTTGATGGAGGGCCTCTGTTTGAGCTTCCCAAACGCTTGACTCTTTGTCCTAAAATAGATACAAATTGTTTTTAAACACAAGGCAATATATTAGCATAACTAACTAACACTTTCACGGTTATCAATAATTACTTACCGTTGATCGGCTGCAGAATTCCTCTGCTTTGTCCGCTCCTATCTGAGCTCCAAGTAGAAGATGCTACGTGTGGGAAAAAAAAACAAGAAGTAGATTAAAAAAAAACAAAAAAAACATTATGTTAAAAATATGGATAATAAAGCGTGTTAAAAAACTAACCGGCGTGAGTTGGCGGTATATTCTCCACGTCAGCGAAGACAGTCACGAGGTTTCCTGTCAAGTCAAACTTTTTTTTTTTAAAAAGAAAAAACAAAAGTTTTTTTTTTTTCAAACGGTCAAATAAATACTAAAACTGAATAAGGTTGTCAAAGTGTAGAGTGCTTACCTCTTGAAAAGGCCATGCTGAGCAGAATGTAGTGTGCTGCGCAAGAAGTAGGAGTCGAAAAATAAAGGAACGCTGGTCCGAACCGTCGAGACGTATGACAAATGTCAAATGCGACGAAATGGCTGCGCTTGCCCGTCCTAAAGTACTCTTGTGGGGAAAACAAATGTGCATTTTACAACAGGGAAAACTCAGCATCGCGCCTCAAAGTCTGTCCATGATAAGAGAGAGAGAAAGCCCTGTTTATGCTAATGACATTTTGGACGGCTACAGTTCGGTCGCAGAACTTTTATTATTTCATTCTTCGCAGAAGTAAGAAAAACATTTACTTTCGGAGGTAATAAAGCTCTATATCTCATCCCCGATCAGACACTACGCCGCCAACATCCACACCTACATGGGTCAGCGCAGGGGTGGAGCAGCAATTTTAAAAGTGGGGGGATTCTTGGGGTAGCACATGAGCACCTCAACCACCTTTGGCCCCGTTTCAGTCTCCAAAACTAATGCAATGCATTTCTAGATTTTCTTCATGAGGATATGCAAATAATACTGCATTCAAAATGTATATTATAGCACAACGCGATATAGCCCAAGATATATAGTCACAAACAATCACATACCATGGTATTAAGCAATTAATTTATGTTTTATTAAAGAACAAGTGAGTGACAAGAACACTGTGTTCCCTCCCTCTCCTCTCATGTTCTCCCCTTCTTCTT
>NW_028181539.1:0-19205 GCF_963514085.1 Chelon labrosus
GCTCTGAAACGGCTGTTTTGCTCTCCACCACATTTACTGTCAGACTGGCCGAATTAGACCGATTCTGCCTCTTTCTTGCCTCTGCATGTGAAGAACAGGGTGCTTGTGAGCATATTGTGCAGTTTCAAGCAGGTAGCTGGCTTGGAACGGGACCGGTGGGGCAGAGCAATCCTAGCGGCTCGCCCGAGCAGTGGAAGCCGGCGAGGGTGCGCGTTCAGCCGGATGAATGGGGCGCTGTCAGGGCCCCTCTCGTGGAGGATAAAAATCATGCTTTTTCCCTCATTACACATCCCATGCGAGCTTGTAATGATAAAACCTCATCCAAATCACACATTGCAGCTCAATATTCAGTGAGGACAGGGCCTTTTTAAGTCGAAATGTGCAAAAAAGCGTCCTATCGCTCTGAAACGGCTGTTTTGCCTCTCCACCACAATTTACTGTCAGACTGGCCGAATTAGACCGATTCTGCCTCTTTCTTGCCTCTGCATGTGAAGAACAGGGTGCTTGTGAGCATACTGTGCAGTTTCAAGCAGGTAGCTGGCTTGGAACGGGACCGGTGGGGCAGAGCAATCCTAGCGGCTCGCCCGAGCAGTGGAAGCCGGCGAGGGTGCGCGTTCAGCCGGATGAATGGGGCGCTGTCAGGGCCCCTCTCGTGGAGGATAAAAATCATGCTTTTTCCCTCATTACACATCCCATGCGAGCTTGTAATGATAAAACCTCATCCAAATCACACATTGCAGCTCAATATTCAGTGAGGACAGGGCCTTTTTAAGTCGAAATGTGCAAAAAAGCATCCTATCGCTCTGAAACGGCTGTTTTGCTCTCCACCACATTTACTGTCAGACTGCCGAATTAGAACGATTCTGCCTCTTCTTGCCTCTGCATGTGAAGAACAGGGTGCTTGTGAGCATATTGTGCAGTTTCAAGCAGGTAGCTGGCTTGGAACGGGACCGGTGGGGCAGAGCAATCCTAGCGGCTCGCCCGAGCAGTGGAAGCCGGCGAGGGTGCGCGTTCAGCGGATGAATGGGGCGCTGTCAGGGCCCTCTCGTGGAGGATAAAAATCATGCTTTTTCCCTCATTACACATCCCATGCGAGCTTGTAATGACAAAACCTCATCCAAATCACACATTGCAGCTCAATATTCAGTGAGGACAGGGCCTTTTTAAGTCGAAATGTGCAAAAAAGCATCCTATCGCTCTGAAACGGCTGTTTTGCTCTCCACCACATTTACTGTCAGACTGGCCGAATTAGACCGATTCTGCCTCTTTCTTGCCTCTACATGTGAAGAACAGGGTGCTAGTGAGCATATTGTGCAGTTTCACGCAGGTAGCTGCCTTGGAACGGGACCGGTGGGGCAGAGCAATCCTAGCGGCTCGCCCGAGTATGGAAGCCGGCGAGGGTGCGCGTTCAGCCGGATGAATGGGGCGCTGTCAGGGCCCCTCTCGTGGAGGATAAAAATCATGCTTTTTCCCTCATTACACATCCCATGCGAGCTTGTAATGATAAAACCTCATCCAAATCACACATTGCAGCTCAATATTCAGTGAGGACAGGGCCTTTTTAAGTCGAAATGTGCAAAAAAGCGTCCTATCGCTCTGAAACGGCTGTTTTGCTCTCCACCACATTTACTGTCAGACTGGCCGAATTAGACCGATTCTGCATGTGAAGAACAGGGTGCTTGTGAGCATATTGTGCAGTTTCAAGCAGGTAGCTGGCTTGGAACGGGACCGGTGGGGCAGAGCAATCCTAGCGGCTCGCCCGAGCAGTGGAAGCCGGCGAGGGTGCGCGTTCAGCCGGATGAATGGGGCGCTGTCAGGGCCCCTCTCGTGGAGGATAAAAATCATGCTTTTTCCCTCATTACACATCCCATGCGAGCTTGTAATGATAAAACCTCATCCAAATCACACATTGCAGCTCAATATTCAGTGAGGACAGGGCCTTTTTAAGTCGAAATGTGCAAAAAAGCGTCCTATCGCTCTGAAACGGCTGTTTTGCTCTCCACCACATTTACTGTCAGACTGGCCGAATTAGACCGATTCTGCCTCTTTCTTGCCTCTGCATGTGAAGAACAGGGTGCTTGTGAGCATATTGTGCAGTTTCAAGCAGGTAGCTGGCTTGGAACGGGACCGGTGGGGCAGAGCAATCCTAGCGGCTCGCCCGAGCAGTGGAAGCCGGCGAGGGTGCGCGTTCAGCCGGATGAATGGGGCGCTGTCAGGGCCCCTCTCGTGGAGGATAAAAATCATGCTTTTTCCCTCATTACACATCCCATGCGAGCTTGTAATGATAAAACCTCATCCAAATCACACATTGCAGCTCAATATTCAGTGAGGACAGGGCCTTTTTAAGTCGAAATGTGCAAAAAAGCATCCTATCGCTCTGAAACGGCTGTTTTGCTCTCCACCACATTTACTGTCAGACTGGCCGAATTAGACCGATTCTGCCTCTTTCTTGCCTCTACATGTGAAGAACAGGGTGCTTGTGAGCATACTGTGCAGTTTCACGCAGGTAGCTGGCTTGGAACGGGACCGGTGGGGCAGAGCAATCCTAGCGGCTCGCCCGAGCAGTGGAAGCCGGCGAGGGTGCGCGTTCAGCCGGATGAATGGGGCGCTGTAAGGGCCCCTCTCGTGGAGGATAAAAATCATGCTTTTTCCCTCATTACACATCCCATGCGAGCTTGTAATGATAAAACCTCATCCAAATCACACATTGCAGCTCAATATTCAGTGAGGACAGGGCCTTTTTAAGTCGAAATGTGCAAAAAAGCATCCTATCGCTCTGAAACGGCTGTTTTGCTCTCCACCACATTTACTGTCAGACTGGCCGAATTAGACCGATTCTGCCTCTTTCTTGCCTCTACATGTGAAGAACAGGGTGCTTGTGAGCATATTGTGCAGTTTCAAGCAGGTAGCTGGCTTGGAACGGGACCGGTGGGGCAGAGCAATCCTAGCGGCTCGCCCGAGCAGTGGAAGCCGGCGAGGGTGCGCGTTCAGCCGGATGAATGGGGCGCTGTCAGGGCCCCTCTCGTGGAGGATAAAAATCATGCTTTTTCCCTCATTACACATCCCATGCGAGCTTGTAATGATAAAACCTCATCCAAATCACACATTGCAGCTCAATATTCAGTGAGGACAGGGCCTTTTTAAGTCGAAATGTGCAAAAAAGCGTCCTATCGCTCTGAAACGGCTGTTTTGCTCTCCACCACATTTACTGTCAGACTGGCCGAATTAGACCGATTCTGCCTCTTTCTTGCCTCTGCATGTGAAGAACAGGGTGCTTGTGAGCATATTGTGCAGTTTCAAGCAGGTAGCTGGCTTGGAACGGGACCGGTGGGGCAGAGCAATCCTAGCGGCTCGCCCGAGCAGTGGAAGCCGGCGAGGGTGCGCGTTCAGCCGGATGAATGGGGCGCTGTCAGGGCCCCTCTCGTGGAGGATAAAAATCATGCTTTTTCCCTCATTACACATCCCATGCGAGCTTGTAATGATAAAACCTCATCCAAATCACACATTGCAGCTCAATATTCAGTGAGGACAGGGCCTTTTTAAGTCGAAATGTGCAAAAAAGCGTCCTATCGCTCTGAAACGGCTGTTTTGCTCTCCACCACATTTACTGTCAGACTGGCCGAATTAGACCGATTCTGCCTCTTTCTTGCTTCTGCATGTGAAGAACAGGGTGCTTGTGAGCATACTGTGCAGTTTCAAGCAGGTAGCTGGCTTGGAACGGGACCGGTGGGGCAGAGCAATCCTAGCGGCTCGCCCGAGCAGTGGAAGCCGGCGAGGGTGCGCGTTCAGCCGGATGAATGGGGCGCTGTCAGGGCCCCTCTCGTGGAGGATAAAAATCATGCTTTTTCCCTCATTACACATCCCATGCGAGCTTGTAATGATAAAACCTCATCCAAATCACACATTGCAGCTCAATATTCAGTGAGGACAGGGCCTTTTTAAGTCGAAATGTGCAAAAAAGCATCCTATCGCTCTGAAACGGCTGTTTTGCTCTCCACCACATTTACTGTCAGACTGGCCGAATTAGAACGATTCTGCCTCTTTCTTGCCTCTGCATGTGAAGAACAGGGTGCTTGTGAGCATATTGTGCAGTTTCAAGCAGGTAGCTGGCTTGGAACGGGACCGGTGGGGCAGAGCAATCCTAGCGGCTCGCCCGAGCAGTGGAAGCCGGCGAGGGTGCGCGTTCAGCCGGATGAATGGGGCGCTGTCAGGGCCCCTCTCGTGGAGGATAAAAATCATGCTTTTTCCCTCATTACACATCCCATGCGAGCTTGTAATGACAAAACCTCATCCAAATCACACATTGCAGCTCAATATTCAGTGAGGACAGGGCCTTTTTAAGTCGAAATGTGCAAAAAAGCATCCTATCGCTCTGAAACGGCTGTTTTGCTCTCCACCACATTTACTGTCAGACTGGCCGAATTAGACCGATTCTGCCTCTTTCTTGCCTCTACATGTGAAGAACAGGGTGCTAGTGAGCATATTGTGCAGTTTCACGCAGGTAGCTGCCTTGGAACGGGACCGGTGGGGCAGAGCAATCCTAGCGGCTCGCCCGAGTAGTGGAAGCCGGCGAGGGTGCGCGTTCAGCCGGATGAATGGGGCGCTGTCAGGGCCCCTCTCGTGGAGGATAAAAATCATGCTTTTTCCCTCATTACACATCCCATGCGAGCTTGTAATGATAAAACCTCATCCAAATCACACATTGCAGCTCAATATTCAGTGAGGACAGGGCCTTTTTAAGTCGAAATGTGCAAAAAAGCGTCCTATCGCTCTGAAACGGCTGTTTTGCTCTCCACCACATTTACTGTCAGACTGGCCGAATTAGACCGATTCTGCATGTGAAGAACAGGGTGCTTGTGAGCATATTGTGCAGTTTCAAGCAGGTAGCTGGCTTGGAACGGGACCGGTGGGGCAGAGCAATCCTAGCGGCTCGCCCGAGCAGTGGAAGCCGGCGAGGGTGCGCGTTCAGCCGGATGAATGGGGCGCTGTCAGGGCCCCTCTCGTGGAGGATAAAAATCATGCTTTTTCCCTCATTACACATCCCATGCGAGCTTGTAATGATAAAACCTCATCCAAATCACACATTGCAGCTCAATATTCAGTGAGGACAGGGCCTTTTTAAGTCGAAATGTGCAAAAAAGCGTCCTATCGCTCTGAAACGGCTGTTTTGCTCTCCACCACATTTACTGTCAGACTGGCCGAATTAGACCGATTCTGCCTCTTTCTTGCCTCTGCATGTGAAGAACAGGGTGCTTGTGAGCATATTGTGCAGTTTCAAGCAGGTAGCTGGCTTGGAACGGGACCGGTGGGGCAGAGCAATCCTAGCGGCTCGCCCGAGCAGTGGAAGCCGGCGAGGGTGCGCGTTCAGCCGGATGAATGGGGCGCTGTCAGGGCCCCTCTCGTGGAGGATAAAAATCATGCTTTTTCCCTCATTACACATCCCATGCGAGCTTGTAATGATAAAACCTCATCCAAATCACACATTGCAGCTCAATATTCAGTGAGGACAGGGCCTTTTTAAGTCGAAATGTGCAAAAAAGCATCCTATCGCTCTGAAACGGCTGTTTTGCTCTCCACCACATTTACTGTCAGACTGGCCGAATTAGACCGATTCTGCCTCTTTCTTGCCTCTACATGTGAAGAACAGGGTGCTTGTGAGCATACTGTGCAGTTTCACGCAGGTAGCTGGCTTGGAACGGGACCGGTGGGGCAGAGCAATCCTAGCGGCTCGCCCGAGCAGTGGAAGCCGGCGAGGGTGCGCGTTCAGCCGGATGAATGGGGCGCTGTAAGGGCCCCTCTCGTGGAGGATAAAAATCATGCTTTTTCCCTCATTACACATCCCATGCGAGCTTGTAATGATAAAACCTCATCCAAATCACACATTGCAGCTCAATATTCAGTGAGGACAGGGCCTTTTTAAGTCGAAATGTGCAAAAAAGCATCCTATCGCTCTGAAACGGCTGTTTTGCTCTCCACCACATTTACTGTCAGACTGGCCGAATTAGACCGATTCTGCCTCTTTCTTGCCTCTACATGTGAAGAACAGGGTGCTTGTGAGCATATTGTGCAGTTTCAAGCAGGTAGCTGGCTTGGAACGGGACCGGTGGGGCAGAGCAATCCTAGCGGCTCGCCCGAGCAGTGGAAGCCGGCGAGGGTGCGCGTTCAGCCGGATGAATGGGGCGCTGTCAGGGCCCCTCTCGTGGAGGATAAAAATCATGCTTTTTCCCTCATTACACATCCCATGCGAGCTTGTAATGATAAAACCTCATCCAAATCACACATTGCAGCTCAATATTCAGTGAGGACAGGGCCTTTTTAAGTCGAAATGTGCAAAAAAGCGTCCTATCGCTCTGAAACGGCTGTTTTGCTCTCCACCACATTTACTGTCAGACTGGCCGAATTAGACCGATTCTGCCTCTTTCTTGCCTCTGCATGTGAAGAACAGGGTGCTTGTGAGCATATTGTGCAGTTTCAAGCAGGTAGCTGGCTTGGAACGGGACCGGTGGGGCAGAGCAATCCTAGCGGCTCGCCCGAGCAGTGGAAGCCGGCGAGGGTGCGCGTTCAGCCGGATGAATGGGGCGCTGTCAGGGCCCCTCTCGTGGAGGATAAAAATCATGCTTTTTCCCTCATTACACATCCCATGCGAGCTTGTAATGATAAAACCTCATCCAAATCACACATTGCAGCTCAATATTCAGTGAGGACAGGGCCTTTTTAAGTCGAAATGTGCAAAAAAGCGTCCTATCGCTCTGAAACGGCTGTTTTGCTCTCCACCACTTTTACTGTCAGACTGGCCGAATTAGACCGATTCTGCCTCTTTCTTGCCTCTGCATGTGAAGAACAGGGTGCTTGTGAGCATATTGTGCAGTTTCAAGCAGGTAGCTGGCTTGGAACGGGACCGGTGGGGCAGAGCAATCCTAGCGGCTCGCCCGAGCAGTGGAAGCCGGCGAGGGTGCGCGTTCAGCCGGATGAATGGGGCGCTGTCAGGGCCCCTCTCGTGGAGGATAAAAATCATGCTTTTTCCCTCATTACACATCCCATGCGAGCTTGTAATGATAAAACCTCATCCAAATCACACATTGCAGCTCAATATTCAGTGAGGACAGGGCCTTTTTAAGTCGAAATGTGCAAAAAAGCGTCCTATCGCTCTGAAACGGCTGTTTTGCTCTCCACCACATTTACTGTCAGACTGGCCGAATTAGACCGATTCTGCCTCTTTCTTGCCTCTGCATGTGAAGAACAGGGTGCTTGTGAGCATACTGTGCAGTTTCAAGCAGGTAGCTGGCTTGGAACGGGACCGGTGGGGCAGAGCAATCCTAGCGGCTCGCCCGAGCAGTGGAAGCCGGCGAGGGTGCGCGTTCAGCCGGATGAATGGGGCGCTGTCAGGGCCCCTCTCGTGGAGGATAAAAATCATGCTTTTTCCCTCATTACACATCCCATGCGAGCTTGTAATGATAAAACCTCATCCAAATCACACATTGCAGCTCAATATTCAGTGAGGACAGGGCCTTTTTAAGTCGAAATGTGCAAAAAAGCATCCTATCGCTCTGAAACGGCTGTTTTGCTCTCCACCACATTTACTGTCAGACTGGCCGAATTAGACCGATTCTGCCTCTTTCTTGCCTCTGCATGTGAAGAACAGGGTGCTTGTGAGCATATTGTGCAGTTTCAAGCAGGTAGCTGGCTTGGAACGGGACCGGTGGGGCAGAGCAATCCTAGCGGCTCGCCCGAGCAGTGGAAGCCGGCGAGGGTGCGCGTTCAGCCGGATGAATGGGGCGCTGTCAGGGCCCCTCTCGTGGAGGATAAAAATCATGCTTTTTCCCTCATTACACATCCCATGCGAGCTTGTAATGACAAAACCTCATCCAAATCACACATTGCAGCTCAATATTCAGTGAGGACAGGGCCTTTTTAAGTCGAAATGTGCAAAAAAGCATCCTATCGCTCTGAAACGGCTGTTTTGCTCTCCACCACATTTACTGTCAGACTGGCCGAATTAGACCGATTCTGCCTCTTTCTTGCCTCTACATGTGAAGAACAGGGTGCTAGTGAGCATATTGTGCAGTTTCACGCAGGTAGCTGCCTTGGAACGGGACCGGTGGGGCAGAGCAATCCTAGCGGCTCGCCCGAGTAGTGGAAGCCGGCGAGGGTGCGCGTTCAGCCGGATGAATGGGGCGCTGTCAGGGCCCCTCTCGTGGAGGATAAAAATCATGCTTTTTCCCTCATTACACATCCCATGCGAGCTTGTAATGATAAAACCTCATCCAAATCACACATTGCAGCTCAATATTCAGTGAGGACAGGGCCTTTTTAAGTCGAAATGTGCAAAAAAGCGTCCTATCGCTCTGAAACGGCTGTTTTGCTCTCCACCACATTTACTGTCAGACTGGCCGAATTAGACCGATTCTGCCTCTTTCTTGCCTCTGCATGTGAAGAACAGGGTGCTTGTGAGCATATTGTGCAGTTTCAAGCAGGTAGCTGGCTTGGAACGGGACCGGTGGGGCAGAGCAATCCTAGCGGCTCGCCCGAGCAGTGGAAGCCGGCGAGGGTGCGCGTTCAGCCGGATGAATGGGGCGCTGTCAGGGCCCCTCTCGTGGAGGATAAAAATCATGCTTTTTCCCTCATTACACATCCCATGCGAGCTTGTAATGATAAAACCTCATCCAAATCACACATTGCAGCTCAATATTCAGTGAGGACAGGGCCTTTTTAAGTCGAAATGTGCAAAAAAGCATCCTATCGCTCTGAAACGGCTGTTTTGCTCTCCACCACATTTACTGTCAGACTGGCCGAATTAGACCGATTCTGCCTCTTTCTTGCCTCTACATGTGAAGAACAGGGTGCTTGTGAGCATATTGTGCAGTTTCAAGCAGGTAGCTGGCTTGGAACGGGACCGGTGGGGCAGAGCAATCCTAGCGGCTCGCCCGAGCAGTGGAAGCCGGCGAGGGTGCGCGTTCAGCCGGATGAATGGGGCGCTGTCAGGGCCCCTCTCGTGGAGGATAAAAATCATGCTTTTTCCCTCATTACACATCCCATGCGAGCTTGTAATGATAAAACCTCATCCAAATCACACATTGCAGCTCAATATTCAGTGAGGACAGGGCCTTTTTAAGTCGAAATGTGCAAAAAAGCATCCTCTCGCTCTGAAACGGCTGTTTTGCTCTCCACCACATTTACTGTCAGACTGGCCGAATTAGACCGATTCTGCCTCTTTCTTGCCTCTGCATGTGAAGAACAGGGTGCTTGTGAGCATATTGTGCAGTTTCAAGCAGGTAGCTGCCTTGGAACGGGACCGGTGGGGCAGAGCAATCCTAGCGGCTCGCCCGAGCAGTGGAAGCCGGCGAGGGTGCGCGTTCAGCCGGATGAATGGGGCGCTGTCAGGGCCCCTCTCGTGGAGGATAAAAATCATGCTTTTTCCCTCATTACACATCCCATGCGAGCTTGTAATGATAAAACCTCATCCAAATCACACATTGCAGCTCAATATTCAGTGAGGACAGGGCCTTTTTAAGTCGAAATGTGCAAAAAAGCATCCTATCGCTCTGAAACGGCTGTTTTGCTCTCCACCACATTTACTGTCAGACTGGCCGAATTAGACCGATTCTGCCTCTTTCTTGCCTCTGCATGTGAAGAACAGGGTGCTTGTGAGCATATTGTGCAGTTTCAAGCAGGTAGCTGGCTTGGAACGGGACCGGTGGGGCAGAGCAATCCTAGCGGCTCGCCCGAGCAGTGGAAGCCGGCGAGGGTGCGCGTTCAGCCGGATGAATGGGGCGCTGTCAGGGCCCCTCTCGTGGAGGATAAAAATCATGCTTTTTCCCTCATTACACATCCCATGCGAGCTTGTAATGATAAAACCTCATCCAAATCACACATTGCAGCTCAATATTCAGTGAGGACAGGGCCTTTTTAAGTCGAAATGTGCAAAAAAGCGTCCTATCGCTCTGAAACGGCTGTTTTGCTCTCCACCACATTTACTGTCAGACTGGCCGAATTAGACCGATTCTGCATGTGAAGAACAGGGTGCTTGTGAGCATATTGTGCAGTTTCAAGCAGGTAGCTGGCTTGGAACGGGACCGGTGGGGCAGAGCAATCCTAGCGGCTCGCCCGAGCAGTGGAAGCCGGCGAGGGTGCGCGTTCAGCCGGATGAATGGGGCGCTGTCAGGGCCCCTCTCGTGGAGGATAAAAATCATGCTTTTTCCCTCATTACACATCCCATGCGAGCTTGTAATGATAAAACCTCATCCAAATCACACATTGCAGCTCAATATTCAGTGAGGACAGGGCCTTTTTAAGTCGAAATGTGCAAAAAAGCGTCCTATCGCTCTGAAACGGCTGTTTTGCTCTCCACCACATTTACTGTCAGACTGGCCGAATTAGACCGATTCTGCCTCTTTCTTGCCTCTGCATGTGAAGAACAGGGTGCTTGTGAGCATATTGTGCAGTTTCAAGCAGGTAGCTGGCTTGGAACGGGACCGGTGGGGCAGAGCAATCCTAGCGGCTCGCCCGAGCAGTGGAAGCCGGCGAGGGTGCGCGTTCAGCCGGATGAATGGGGCGCTGTCAGGGCCCCTCTCGTGGAGGATAAAAATCATGCTTTTTCCCTCATTACACATCCCATGCGAGCTTGTAATGATAAAACCTCATCCAAATCACACATTGCAGCTCAATATTCAGTGAGGACAGGGCCTTTTTAAGTCGAAATGTGCAAAAAAGCATCCTATCGCTCTGAAACGGCTGTTTTGCTCTCCACCACATTTACTGTCAGACTGGCCGAATTAGACCGATTCTGCCTCTTTCTTGCCTCTACATGTGAAGAACAGGGTGCTTGTGAGCATACTGTGCAGTTTCACGCAGGTAGCTGGCTTGGAACGGGACCGGTGGGGCAGAGCAATCCTAGCGGCTCGCCCGAGCAGTGGAAGCCGGCGAGGGTGCGCGTTCAGCCGGATGAATGGGGCGCTGTAAGGGCCCCTCTCGTGGAGGATAAAAATCATGCTTTTTCCCTCATTACACATCCCATGCGAGCTTGTAATGATAAAACCTCATCCAAATCACACATTGCAGCTCAATATTCAGTGAGGACAGGGCCTTTTTAAGTCGAAATGTGCAAAAAAGCATCCTATCGCTCTGAAACGGCTGTTTTGCTCTCCACCACATTTACTGTCAGACTGGCCGAATTAGACCGATTCTGCCTCTTTCTTGCCTCTACATGTGAAGAACAGGGTGCTTGTGAGCATATTGTGCAGTTTCAAGCAGGTAGCTGGCTTGGAACGGGACCGGTGGGGCAGAGCAATCCTAGCGGCTCGCCCGAGCAGTGGAAGCCGGCGAGGGTGCGCGTTCAGCCGGATGAATGGGGCGCTGTCAGGGCCCCTCTCGTGGAGGATAAAAATCATGCTTTTTCCCTCATTACACATCCCATGCGAGCTTGTAATGATAAAACCTCATCCAAATCACACATTGCAGCTCAATATTCAGTGAGGACAGGGCCTTTTTAAGTCGAAATGTGCAAAAAAGCGTCCTATCGCTCTGAAACGGCTGTTTTGCTCTCCACCACATTTACTGTCAGACTGGCCGAATTAGACCGATTCTGCCTCTTTCTTGCCTCTGCATGTGAAGAACAGGGTGCTTGTGAGCATATTGTGCAGTTTCAAGCAGGTAGCTGGCTTGGAACGGGACCGGTGGGGCAGAGCAATCCTAGCGGCTCGCCCGAGCAGTGGAAGCCGGCGAGGGTGCGCGTTCAGCCGGATGAATGGGGCGCTGTCAGGGCCCCTCTCGTGGAGGATAAAAATCATGCTTTTTCCCTCATTACACATCCCATGCGAGCTTGTAATGATAAAACCTCATCCAAATCACACATTGCAGCTCAATATTCAGTGAGGACAGGGCCTTTTTAAGTCGAAATGTGCAAAAAAGCGTCCTATCGCTCTGAAACGGCTGTTTTGCTCTCCACCACATTTACTGTCAGACTGGCCGAATTAGACCGATTCTGCCTCTTTCTTGCCTCTGCATGTGAAGAACAGGGTGCTTGTGAGCATATTGTGCAGTTTCAAGCAGGTAGCTGGCTTGGAACGGGACCGGTGGGGCAGAGCAATCCTAGCGGCTCGCCCGAGCAGTGGAAGCCGGCGAGGGTGCGCGTTCAGCCGGATGAATGGGGCGCTGTCAGGGCCCCTCTCGTGGAGGATAAAAATCATGCTTTTTCCCTCATTACACATCCCATGCGAGCTTGTAATGATAAAACCTCATCCAAATCACACATTGCAGCTCAATATTCAGTGAGGACAGGGCCTTTTTAAGTCGAAATGTGCAAAAAAGCGTCCTATCGCTCTGAAACGGCTGTTTTGCTCTCCACCACATTTACTGTCAGACTGGCCGAATTAGACCGATTCTGCCTCTTTCTTGCCTCTGCATGTGAAGAACAGGGTGCTTGTGAGCATACTGTGCAGTTTCAAGCAGGTAGCTGGCTTGGAACGGGACCGGTGGGGCAGAGCAATCCTAGCGGCTCGCCCGAGCAGTGGAAGCCGGCGAGGGTGCGCGTTCAGCCGGATGAATGGGGCGCTGTCAGGGCCCCTCTCGTGGAGGATAAAAATCATGCTTTTTCCCTCATTACACATCCCATGCGAGCTTGTAATGATAAAACCTCATCCAAATCACACATTGCAGCTCAATATTCAGTGAGGACAGGGCCTTTTTAAGTCGAAATGTGCAAAAAAGCATCCTATCGCTCTGAAACGGCTGTTTTGCTCTCCACCACATTTACTGTCAGACTGGCCGAATTAGACCGATTCTGCCTCTTTCTTGCCTCTGCATGTGAAGAACAGGGTGCTTGTGAGCATATTGTGCAGTTTCAAGCAGGTAGCTGGCTTGGAACGGGACCGGTGGGGCAGAGCAATCCTAGCGGCTCGCCCGAGCAGTGGAAGCCGGCGAGGGTGCGCGTTCAGCCGGATGAATGGGGCGCTGTCAGGGCCCCTCTCGTGGAGGATAAAAATCATGCTTTTTCCCTCATTACACATCCCATGCGAGCTTGTAATGACAAAACCTCATCCAAATCACACATTGCAGCTCAATATTCAGTGAGGACAGGGCCTTTTTAAGTCGAAATGTGCAAAAAAGCATCCTATCGCTCTGAAACGGCTGTTTTGCTCTCCACCACATTTACTGTCAGACTGGCCGAATTAGACCGATTCTGCCTCTTTCTTGCCTCTACATGTGAAGAACAGGGTGCTAGTGAGCATATTGTGCAGTTTCACGCAGGTAGCTGCCTTGGAACGGGACCGGTGGGGCAGAGCAATCCTAGCGGCTCGCCCGAGTAGTGGAAGCCGGCGAGGGTGCGCGTTCAGCCGGATGAATGGGGCGCTGTCAGGGCCCCTCTCGTGGAGGATAAAAATCATGCTTTTTCCCTCATTACACATCCCATGCGAGCTTGTAATGATAAAACCTCATCCAAATCACACATTGCAGCTCAATATTCAGTGAGGACAGGGCCTTTTTAAGTCGAAATGTGCAAAAAAGCGTCCTATCGCTCTGAAACGGCTGTTTTGCTCTCCACCACATTTACTGTCAGACTGGCCGAATTAGACCGATTCTGCCTCTTTCTTGCCTCTGCATGTGAAGAACAGGGTGCTTGTGAGCATATTGTGCAGTTTCAAGCAGGTAGCTGGCTTGGAACGGGACCGGTGGGGCAGAGCAATCCTAGCGGCTCGCCCGAGCAGTGGAAGCCGGCGAGGGTGCGCGTTCAGCCGGATGAATGGGGCGCTGTCAGGGCCCCTCTCGTGGAGGATAAAAATCATGCTTTTTCCCTCATTACACATCCCATGCGAGCTTGTAATGATAAAACCTCATCCAAATCACACATTGCAGCTCAATATTCAGTGAGGACAGGGCCTTTTTAAGTCGAAATGTGCAAAAAAGCATCCTATCGCTCTGAAACGGCTGTTTTGCTCTCCACCACATTTACTGTCAGACTGGCCGAATTAGACCGATTCTGCCTCTTTCTTGCCTCTACATGTGAAGAACAGGGTGCTTGTGAGCATATTGTGCAGTTTCAAGCAGGTAGCTGGCTTGGAACGGGACCGGTGGGGCAGAGCAATCCTAGCGGCTCGCCCGAGCAGTGGAAGCCGGCGAGGGTGCGCGTTCAGCCGGATGAATGGGGCGCTGTCAGGGCCCCTCTCGTGGAGGATAAAAATCATGCTTTTTCCCTCATTACACATCCCATGCGAGCTTGTAATGATAAAACCTCATCCAAATCACACATTGCAGCTCAATATTCAGTGAGGACAGGGCCTTTTTAAGTCGAAATGTGCAAAAAAGCATCCTATCGCTCTGAAACGGCTGTTTTGCTCTCCACCACATTTACTGTCAGACTGGCCGAATTAGACCGATTCTGCCTCTTTCTTGCCTCTACATGTGAAGAACAGGGTGCTTGTGAGCATATTGTGCAGTTTCAAGCAGGTAGCTGGCTTGGAACGGGACCGGTGGGGCAGAGCAATCCTAGCGGCTCGCCCGAGCAGTGGAAGCCGGCGAGGGTGCGCGTTCAGCCGGATGAATGGGGCGCTGTCAGGGCCCCTCTCGTGGAGGATAAAAATCATGCTTTTTCCCTCATTACACATCCCATGCGAGCTTGTAATGATAAAACCTCATCCAAATCACACATTGCAGCTCAATATTCAGTGAGGACAGGGCCTTTTTAAGTCGAAATGTGCAAAAAAGCGTCCTATCGCTCTGAAACGGCTGTTTTGCTCTCCACCACATTTACTGTCAGACTGGCCGAATTAGACCGATTCTGCCTCTTTCTTGCCTCTGCATGTGAAGAACAGGGTGCTTGTGAGCATATTGTGCAGTTTCAAGCAGGTAGCTGGCTTGGAACGGGACCGGTGGGGCAGAGCAATCCTAGCGGCTCGCCCGAGCAGTGGAAGCCGGCGAGGGTGCGCGTTCAGCCGGATGAATGGGGCGCTGTCAGGGCCCCTCTCGTGGAGGATAAAAATCATGCTTTTTCCCTCATTACACATCCCATGCGAGCTTGTAATGATAAAACCTCATCCAAATCACACATTGCAGCTCAATATTCAGTGAGGACAGGGCCTTTTTAAGTCGAAATGTGCAAAAAAGCGTCCTATCGCTCTGAAACGGCTGTTTTGCTCTCCACCACATTTACTGTCAGACTGGCCGAATTAGACCGATTCTGCCTCTTTCTTGCCTCTGCATGTGAAGAACAGGGTGCTTGTGAGCATACTGTGCAGTTTCAAGCAGGTAGCTGGCTTGGAACGGGACCGGTGGGGCAGAGCAATCCTAGCGGCTCGCCCGAGCAGTGGAAGCCGGCGAGGGTGCGCGTTCAGCCGGATGAATGGGGCGCTGTCAGGGCCCCTCTCGTGGAGGATAAAAATCATGCTTTTTCCCTCATTACACATCCCATGCGAGCTTGTAATGATAAAACCTCATCCAAATCACACATTGCAGCTCAATATTCAGTGAGGACAGGGCCTTTTTAAGTCGAAATGTGCAAAAAAGCGTCCTATCGCTCTGAAACGGCTGTTTTGCTCTCCACCACATTTACTGTCAGACTGGCCGAATTAGACCGATTCTGCCTCTTTCTTGCCTCTGCATGTGAAGAACAGGGTGCTTGTGAGCATATTGTGCAGTTTCAAGCAGGTAGCTGGCTTGGAACGGGACCGGTGGGGCAGAGCAATCCTAGCGGCTCGCCCGAGCAGTGGAAGCCGGCGAGGGTGCGCGTTCAGCCGGATGAATGGGGCGCTGTCAGGGCCCCTCTCGTGGAGGATAAAAATCATGCTTTTTCCCTCATTACACATCCCATGCGAGCTTGTAATGATAAAACCTCATCCAAATCACACATTGCAGCTCAATATTCAGTGAGGACAGGGCCTTTTTAAGTCGAAATGTGCAAAAAAGCATCCTATCGCTCTGAAACGGCTGTTTTGCTCTCCACCACATTTACTGTCAGACTGGCCGAATTAGACCGATTCTGCCTCTTTCTTGCCTCTGCATGTGAAGAACAGGGTGCTTGTGAGCATATTGTGCAGTTTCAAGCAGGTAGCTGGCTTGGAACGGGACCGGTGGGGCAGAGCAATCCTAGCGGCTCGCCCGAGCAGTGGAAGCCGGCGAGGGTGCGCGTTCAGCCGGATGAATGGGGCGCTGTCAGGGCCCCTCTCGTGGAGGATAAAAATCATGCTTTTTCCCTCATTACACATCCCATGCGAGCTTGTAATGATAAAACCTCATCCAAATCACACATTGCAGCTCAATATTCAGTGAGGACAGGGCCTTTTTAAGTCGAAATGTGCAAAAAAGCGTCCTATCGCTCTGAAACGGCTGTTTTGCTCTCCACCACATTTACTGTCAGACTGGCCGAATTAGACCGATTCTGCCTCTTTCTTGCCTCTGCATGTGAAGAACAGGGTGCTTGTGAGCATATTGTGCAGTTTCACGCAGGTAGCTGGCTTGGAACGGGACCGGTGGGGCAGAGCAATCCTAGCGGCTCGCCCGAGCAGTGGAAGCCGGCGAGGGTGCGCGTTCAGCCGGATGAATGGGGCGCTGTCAGGGCCCCTCTCGTGGAGGATAAAAATCATGCTTTTTCCCTCATTACACATCCCATGCGAGCTTGTAATGATAAAACCTCATCCAAATCACACATTGCAGCTCAATATTCAGTGAGGACAGGGCCTTTTTAAGTCGAAATGTGCAAAAAAGCGTCCTATCGCTCTGAAACGGCTGTTTTGCTCTCCACCACATTTACTGTCAGACTGGCCGAATTAGACCGATTCTGCCTCTTTCTTGCCTCTGCATGTGAAGAACAGGGTGCTTGTGAGCATATTGTGCAGTTTCAAGCAGGTAGCTGGCTTGGAACGGGACCGGTGGGGCAGAGCAATCCTAGCGGCTCGCCCGAGCAGTGGAAGCCGGCGAGGGTGCGCGTTCAGCCGGATGAATGGGGCGCTGTCAGGGCCCCTCTCGTGGAGGATAAAAATCATGCTTTTTCCCTCATTACACATCCCATGCGAGCTTGTAATGATAAAACCTCATCCAAATCACACATTGCAGCTCAATATTCAGTGAGGACAGGGCCTTTTTAAGTCGAAATGTGCAAAAAAGCGTCCTATCGCTCTGAAACGGCTGTTTTGCTCTCCACCACATTTACTGTCAGACTGGCCGAATTAGACCGATTCTGCCTCTTTCTTGCCTCTGCATGTGAAGAACAGGGTGCTTGTGAGCATATTGTGCAGTTTCACGCAGGTAGCTGGCTTGGAACGGGACCGGTGGGGCAGAGCAATCCTAGCGGCTCGCCCGGGCAGTGGAAGCCGGCGAGGGTGCGCGTTCAGCCGGATGAATGGGGCGCTGTCAGGGCCCCTCTCGTGGAGGATAAAAATCATGCTTTTTCCCTCATTACACATCCCATGCGAGCTTGTAATGATAAAACCTCATCCAAATCACACATTGCAGCTCAATATTCAGTGAGGACAGGGCCTTTTTAAGTCGAAATGTGCAAAAAAGCATCCTATCGCTCTGAAACGGCTGTTTTGCTCTCCACCACATTTACTGTCAGACTGGCCGAATTAGACCGATTCTGCCTCTTTCTTGCCTCTGCATGTGAAGAACAGGGTGCTTGTGAGCATATTGTGCAGTTTCAAGCAGGTAGCTGGCTTGGAACGGGACCGGTGGGGCAGAGCAATCCTAGCGGCTCGCCCGAGCAGTGGAAGCCGGCGAGGGTGCGCGTTCAGCCGGATGAATGGGGCGCTGTCAGGGCCCCTCTCGTGGAGGATAAAAATCATGCTTTTTCCCTCATTACACATCCCATGCGAGCTTGTAATGATAAAACCTCATCCAAATCACACATTGCAGCTCAATATTCAGTGAGGACAGGGCCTTTTTAAGTCGAAATGTGCAAAAAAGCGTCCTATCGCTCTGAAACGGCTGTTTTGCTCTCCACCACATTTACTGTCAGACTGGCCGAATTAGACCGATTCTGCCTCTTTCTTGCCTCTGCATGTGAAGAACAGGGTGCTTGTGAGCATATTGTGCAGTTTCAAGCAGGTAGCTGGCTTGGAACGGGACCGGTGGGGCAGAGCAATCCTAGCGGCTCGCCCGAGCAGTGGAAGCCGGCGAGGGTGCGCGTTCAGCCGGATGAATGGGGCGCTGTCAGGGCCCCTCTCGTGGAGGATAAAAATCATGCTTTTTCCCTCATTACACATCCCATGCGAGCTTGTAATGATAAAACCTCATCCAAATCACACATTGCAGCTCAATATTCAGTGAGGACAGGGCCTTTTTAAGTCGAAATGTGCAAAAAAGCGTCCTATCGCTCTGAAACGGCTGTTTTGCTCTCCACCACATTTACTGTCAGACTGGCCGAATTAGACCGATTCTGCCTCTTTCTTGCCTCTGCATGTGAAGAACAGGGTGCTTGTGAGCATACTGTGCAGTTTCACGCAGGTAGCTGGCTTGGAACGGGACCGGTGGGGCAGAGCAATCCTAGCGGCTCGCCCGAGCAGTGGAAGCCGGCGAGGGTGCGCGTTCAGCCGGATGAATGGGGCGCTGTCAGGGCCCCTCTCGTGGAGGATAAAAATCATGCTTTTTCCCTCATTACACATCCCATGCGAGCTTGTAATGATAAAACCTCATCCAAATCACACATTGCAGCTCAATATTCAGTGAGGACAGGGCCTTTTTAAGTCGAAATGTGCAAAAAAGCGTCCTATCGATCTGAAACGGCTGTTTTGCTCTCCACCACATTTACTGTCAGACTGGCCGAATTAGACCGATTCTGCCTCTTTCTTGCCTCTGCATGTGAAGAACAGGGTGCTTGTGAGCATATTGTGCAGTTTCACGCAGGTAGCTGGCTTGGAACGGGACCGGTGGGGCAGAGCAATCCTAGCGGCTCGCCCGAGCAGTGGAAGCCGGCGAGGGTGCGCGTTCAGCCGGATGAATGGGGCGCTGTCAGGGCCCCTCTCGTGGAGGATAAAAATCATGCTTTTTCCCTCATTACACATCCCATGCGAGCTTGTAATGATAAAACCTCATCCAAATCACACATTGCAGCTCAATATTCAGTGAGGACAGGGCCTTTTTAAGTCGAAATGTGCAAAAAAGCGTCCTATCGCTCTGAAACGGCTGTTTTGCTCTCCACCACATTTACTGTCAGACTGGCCGAATTAGACCGATTCTGCCTCTTTCTTGCCTCTGCATGTGAAGAACAGGGTGCTTGT